>NC_048298.1:105080906-105280906 GCF_013100865.1 Trachemys scripta elegans | reverse complement strand
CTGGAAGAAGTGTTCTCCCAGAGATGTACAAGGTGTTCTGGATAAGCTGAGTGGAAAGCTCTTGGATGGAATCCCAGCAAACTCTATGTGATCGTTAAACTGGATGTTCATCAGCTAACAGAGTGCTAATGGAGAAACTGCAACTTAAGCAAGCACATCATTTGCTAACGGAAGCACTGCAATGGAGATCCAGGGAAAGCGATTTGAGAAAGTAATTTGCTGACCAGTGCTAACCAGCAGTTGTTCAATGTGTGCCCCAAGATGGTTGTACCAACAGTTATGGCTTAACTGGTCTTACACAAACTGGTATGACAAGACCTTTTGCACAAGGAAATGGGAATATTCCAGCCCCAGATGCAAGAATTTAAAAGTGATGCCTCATTCTCTGATTGGATGGTTAATTGGACATTTCATATCGTTATCACCAGTCACCATCTGATTGGTGCATGTCAACATTCCCAAGAAGAGGAACCAAATTTGACCACCCAGCAGAATTGGGATAGAACAGCCTGTCCTCTTCAGCACATTACTTCCCAAAAGCTGAAGATGCTTTTGAACGGGAGAAGACTGAGGTCCTGGGCTGGCCACCTGGGAGTACTCCTGGTAATATCATATACCTTATTTTGGATAGGCACCCCTAACTGTCTTTCCCTCCCCCCCCACCCTGCTTGCCCACTTGCACACCAGGAAAAGACCAGAGTTGTGTGTGTCCTCCATTCCTCCTGCATTGTTAGGTTGGGTTCACCTTCATATGTTTTGTGACTACAGGAATCCATGTTGGTTCCAAAATGGAGTTTTATGCCCACATGAACTATAGATTACTTTTCCCGCTCTTTTATTTCTCCTGGAGTTGTAAACAACTTCCAGTCAGAATGGTTTTTCCTAAGGGGTTTCCCAGAAGGGGCTTCCTGTCTTTTCTAAGGGGTTTCCCGGGCAAGTGTATAAAAGGCTGCCCCATACAGGGCCTCAGGGCTGTCCATCTGAGTGGCAGCCAAGGACGGTCACGGGTTTTACCTGCAGGCATCTATCCATCCTAGTGATAGAAGGGTTAGGGATTTTCCTCCAACAGTTTCCTCACCTAGAAAAAGAAGAGAGAAGGCGAAGAAACAACATCTCCTGAGCGACCCCATCTGTTCTGCTTTCCCATGATCCCGAAGGAACATTAAGGAACTCCTTGGAGCTCCTCTCCAAAGGCTTGCCATTAGCCAGAGGATTGAAGTCCCAAGGACCTGCCGTTGTTTTGATCTGTGAAGAAGGTTTTTTTAAATATTTGTTTTATAGGGTTGAGTTTGAGGGGGTACTCACAGTATTGCGCCATTTTGCTGTTTATTCCCTTTTTATTTGCCCCACTCTTTGTTATAAACCCTTCAATACACTTTATTTGATTGTACCTTTATTAATTGA
Organism: Trachemys scripta elegans; assembly: GCF_013100865.1. NCBI lineage: Eukaryota > Metazoa > Chordata > Testudines > Emydidae > Trachemys > Trachemys scripta. The sequence goes on along the minus strand of NC_048298.1, from coordinate 105,279,502 downwards.
CTCCTCATTATTTAGGGTGGGAGGGGTCCTCTTTGCAGGAGAAGGGATCCTACCAGATGACAGACGCTGGACAGGGAGGCCGAACCTAGGGAGACAGAAAGCATAAGTGTCTCTTGTCTTTATATATATATACACACTCTCTCTCTCTCGCTCTCTCTCTCTCCTCCTTTTGCCTTTCTTTCCTTTCCCCCTTCTAACAGCGTTTGCAATGTACACTCCTCCTGTTTGAGGGTTTAAAACTGATGATAATTTAATTTCATTAGATGCCAGGTAGCCCAAGCTCAATCAGGTTTACTGTTAAGATACAATATCAGTAAAACAGAAAGCCATATCTGTTTTCAATCTAGGGAAAGCCCATGCAGTGTAGCCAGACCTATAGATTATGTATTAATTATATTGATTACTCAAGAATTCCTGGATGTCACTTTGAGGGTTGCCAGGTTCTTATCCTAAGATCAGGCCCAGTATTATTCAAATTATTATATAGTTGGGAATCCTGATGTGTACAGCTGCAACACTGCCACTATAGGAACTCTTCTATATTTACAAATAGTTTATTAATATATTTAGCACAGTCCTAAACACTCCAACTCAGTAAGGTAGATAGAGATACTACAGAATGTACACCTGCATTTCCATATATTCACACCATCCCTTGCAGAACAACCTGAAATGTTAGCCATCATCATCTTCATTACCATCACCTTCTTCCACATCACCAGTGGCCATCATTCTTGCACTTCCCAAGGGCTACATCTCTCTCTCCTACAGCTCCTAGATTGGGATGCCACTTTTATAATCTGTTATGCTGACGCCACTATGTTTGATGCATATTCAGTAGGGGTTTTTCCCCTTTTCCTTATTTGTATGTCCTCTCCTCACTAATGTTGAAGTGTCCTTCTATAAGTTAGTATATCAAAGATATCAACTTATTATCATATACATTAATTCGTTGCCATGGTCTTCTTGTGGTTAGATATCTGAGGATGTAGGTCATGTACCTGGTATTGTTATGTACGTCAATTAGTTGCCATGACATCCTTGTGGTTGTACTCAAGTTCCTGTGGTTGGAAATTCCTCTTAAACACTCTGTTTTCAGGTCCTCAATACTTGGGGTTTTCTGTTGAGCCATTTATCTGTGCCACAGTTCATAGGCCTCAAGCCTCATGCTAAAACTGATGAAGTTAATATCTTACAGGGTACAGGCTGGTAGGTTCCTTGCATTACCTCTGAATATAATGAAGGTAAGCTAGCCCTATGGGCTACACCAGCTCACATATTTCAAGATGTTTCAAATTGGTTACATTTCTGTGGGTGTTTATACCCCACCTAGAGTTATACAGTCACTGAGTTTTGGGTCAGAAGGGACTACCAGATCATCTAGTCTGAACTCCTGTATATCACAGTCCACCAGTATCACCCAGTACTTGCACACTAAACTCAACAACCAAAATTGGATGAAAGTATTACAACTTTTACAGGAGACTGAACTGTTATTTGCTGCAGGACTGAGGTGCACCAATGCTGGAGCCCCTGCAGTGTCAGGGAATTGATCAAGTGAGATATACTCAGATTATCGTGGCAAGTAACCCACATTCCATGCTGCAGAGGGAGGCGAAAAACCATGAAGGTCACTACCCACCTGACCTGGGGAAAACTTCCTTCATAACCCCTGCATATGGTGATCAATTAGACCCTGAGCATATGAACAAGGACCATCTAGCTAAGCATGTGACAGAGAGAATTCCCAGTACTACCTCATAGCTTTGGCCCACCTCATCCAGTGTCTCATCTCCAGCTCTGGCTATCCCTGATGCTTCAGAGGAAAGAGACAAAAACAAAAAACCAACAACCCAGAATTCACAGAAGGGGCAAAACCTTTCCTGGTGCTTGTGGGGGGCTGGCTGAAGACCTGAAGGATGAGCTTTACACATAAGGAAGAAGGAACCCCCAGGCTGCCAAGCCCTGCCCTCACCATCAGAAGCAAACTCGTCATACAACTCCACTCATAAATTTGTCCTTCTCCCTCAAAACTAATTAAGTGGTCTACCCTCAGTTCCTATTGGGAGGCTGTTCCAGAACCTCACTCTTCTGGTTGTTAGAATCCTTCTTCTAATTTCCAGCCTGAATTTGTTCATGGCCAGTTTATACCCATTAGGTCTTCACCCTTGCTGGTATTGACCCCATGATGTCTCGATAGAGAGCAGTCATATCCCCTATCAGCTTTCTTTTTGATATAGACTAAAGAAGCCAAACTTTTCCAGTCTTCTCTCATAAAATAGGCCCTCCATTCTCCTGATCATCCTACTAGCTCTTCTCTGCACCTGTTCCAATTTAAATTCAGCGTTCTGGAACATGGGTGACCAGAATTGTACACCACATTCCAGATGAGGTCTTACAAGTGCCTCGTACAATGGCATTATTTTTTTTATCTCTACTGAAAATGCCTTTCCTGAAACATCCTAGGATTGCATTTGCCTTTTTCGTATTCACATCACATTTGTGGCTCATAGTCATCCTGTGATCAACCCACACATGCAGGTCTATCTCCTCCTTCATTGCTTCCAACTGATGAGCCCCCAGCTGGCCAGCTTGTAGAAGAAATTCTTATTATTAGACCCATAAGAACAGCCACACTGGGTCAGACCAATGGTCTATTTAGCCCAGTATCCTGTCTTCTGACAGTTGCCAATGCTAGGTGCTTCAGAGGGAATGAACAGAACAGATAATCATCACATGATCCATCTTCTGTCACCCATTCCCAGCTTCTGGCAAACGGAGGCCAGTGACACCATCTCTGCCCATCCTAGCTAATAGCCATTGATGGACCTATCCTCTGTGAACTTATCTAGTTCATTTTTGAACCCTGTTAGTGTCTTGGCCTTCACAACATCCTCTGGCAAGGAGTTCCACAGTTTGACTGTGCGTTGTTTGAAGAAATACTTCCTTTTGTTTGTTTTAAACCTGCTGCCTATTAATTTCATTTGGTGACCCCTAGTTTTGTGTTATGAGAAGGAGTAAATAACACTTCCTTATTTACTTTCTCCACACCTGTCATGATTCTATAGACTTCTATCATATTTAGTTGTCTCTTTTCCAAGCTGAAAAGTCCCAGGTCTATTAATCTCTTCTCATATGGAAGACTGTTCCCATTTTTGTTGTCCTTTTCTATACCTTTTCCAATTCCAATATATCTTTTTTGAGATGGGGCGACCACATCTGCATGCAGTGTTCAAGATGTGGGCATACCATGGATTTTTAAAGAGAAAATATGTTATTTTCTGTCTTATTAGCTATCCCTTTCTTAATGATTCCCAACATTCTGTTAGCTTTTTTGACTGCCGCTGCACATTGAGTGGATGTTTTCAGAGAACTATACACAATCACCCCAAGATCTCTTTCTTGAGTGGTAACAGCTAATTTAAACCCCATCATTTTATATGTATAGTTGGGATTATGTTTTCCAATGTGCATTACTTTGCGTTGAATTTCATCTGCCATTGTGTTGGCCAGTCACTCAGTTTTGCCAGATCCCTTTGTAACCTTTCACAATCTGCTTTGGACTTTACTATCATGAGTAGTTTTGTATCATCTGCAAATTTTGCCACCTCACTCTTTACCCCTTTTTTCAGATCATTTATGAATATATTGTACAGTACTGGAAACCTCTTTGTTTCATATATTTTAACCAGTTACTGATCCATGAGAGGACCTTCCCTCTTATCCCATGACAGCTTACTTTGTTTAAGAGCCTTTGGTGAGGGATCTTGTCAAGGGTTTTCTGAAAATCTAAGTACACTATATCCACTTGGTCCCCCTTGTCTGCATGTTTGTTGACCCCCTTGTAGCGAGGCAGTGTGGTTTCCTGCCATCCCAGAGAGGGATGAGTCTCTCCTGACACCAAAGTGGGTGGAGCCAGCGAGTCCTGTGCCCTCCCCCCAGAGGTCAAGGCACAGGACAGGAAGTATAAAGGCATGATCCCAGAACTCACTTGAGGAGCAGCCACCGCCTCCGGCCTAGCTCCCAGTTGGGAGACTCTGGCGATCTACAGTGGACCCGAGGACTGGCCTGACCTGCTGATGCCCGATGCCGACCAGAACCCAGAGGAGCTACTCAGCCTGCCCCTCACCAGTTACTCAGAGGACCACATGGTGCTTGAACACCCGGAGGACACCATCCGGACCCAGGTACCTCTAGAGGGGGAGGTGGGAAGTAGCCCAGGGGCAGCCGACCCTAGTCTGGCTGCAGCACTGTCAGAGCCTATGTCAGTGTGTTGCGGCCAGGATCCCCACTGACACAGCAGCGGGTCTTCTGCTGCAGCTAGGGCCCCGGGCTGTTATGCAGTGGAGTGGGTGGGCCTGCATCCCCTGCTGCCATCCAGCTTCTGGGTGGCAGTCTCCCCCTCTTCCAGGCCCTTCTGAGCCAAGAGCCTGGGCTTGTAGTTTACTTATCTTTGCTCAGCCCCTACCTGAGGGTCTGAGTAACTGACTCATTGCTGCCCCGCCCTGACCCAGGGCCTGGGCCTGCTAATTAAATACTGTTTGCTCAGTCTGTGCCTGAGGGCCTGAGCCATTGACTCTCTGTTGCCCCACTCTGACCCAGGGCCTGGGCCTGCTCATTGCATAAACTGTTGCTCAGCTCCTGCCTCAGGACCTGAGCCCTTAACTGTCTGTGGTTGCCTCTATTGCTGCCGCGGTGAGAGACTCTCGTGGCCAGGCTAATTCCCTTTCAGCAACTGGAAGGACGTAGCGAGGCGGTGTGGTTTTCTGCTGCCCCGGAAAGGGATGAGCCCTGGCCAAACCCCTCTACATCCCCTCTACTACACCTAGTAGATTGGTGAGGCATGATTTTTTTTTACAAAAACCATGTTGACTCTTCCCCAAGAAATTGTGTTCATCTATATGTCTGATAATTCTGTTCTTTACTATAGTTTCAACCAATTTGCCTGGCATTGAAGTTAGGCTTACCAGCTTTTAATTGCCAGGATCGCCTTTTTAAAAAATTGGTGTCACCTTAGCTATCCTCCAGTTATCTTATACAGAAGCTGATTTAAATGATTGGTTATATACCACAGTTAGTAGTTCTGCAATTTCACATTTGAGTTCCTTCAGAACTCTTGGGCGAATACCACCTACTCTTGGTGACTTATTACTGTTTAATTTATCATTTTGTTCCAAAACACCTTCTAATGACACCTCAATCCTCAGATTTGTCACCTAAAAAGAATGGCTCAGGTTTGAGAATCTCCCTCACATCCGCAACTATGAAGCCCAATGCAAATAATCCATTTAGTTTCTCCACAATGGTCCTATCATCCTTGAATGCTCCTTTAGCATCTTGACTATCCATTGGCCCCACTGGTTGTTTAGCAGGCTTCCTGCTTCTGATGTACTTTTTTTGTGTGCTGTTTCTTTTTGAGTCTTTGGCTAACTATTCTTCAAATTCTTTTTTGGCCTTCCTAATTATATTTTTACACTTCACTTATCAGAGTTTATGCTCCTTTCTATTTTCCTCACTGGGATTTAACTTCCACTTTTTAAAGGATGCTTCTTTGCCTTTAACTTCATCTTTTACTTTATTGTTTAGCAACAGTGGCACCTTTTTGGTTCTCTTACTAAGTTTTTAAATTTGGGGTATACATTATTATGGTGTCTTTAAAAAGTTTCCATGAAGCTTGCAGGGATTTCACTTTTGGCACTGTACCTTTTAATTTTTGTTTAACTAATATCCTCATTTTTGTATAGCTCCATTTAATTTAAATTGAAATAACTTGTGATCACTTGATCCCAGATTATTTTCTATGACCAACTCTTCTGTGCTAGAATCATAGAAATGTAGGGCTTGATAGGACCTCGAGACATCATCCAGTCCAGCCCCCTGTGCTGTGGCAGGACCAAGTACACCTAGACCATCCTTGACATGTGTTTGTCCATCCTGTTTTTAAACACTTCCAATGATGGGGACTCCAGTGATGTCCTTGCTACTTATCAAATCCAAGTCCAAAATTACATCAGCTCTTGTTGGTTCAGTGACAATTTGAGGAAGAAAACGGTCATCTATCATGTCCAGAGATAAGTTGGCCCTACCAGTATTAGTAGCATTTATTCTCCAATCTGTGTCTGGGAAGTTAAAGTCTCTCATTATGACACAATTCTGAGTAGTATTTATGTCTCTAATAATATAAAACAGATCTTTATTCATATCTGAGTCTGTCCCTAGGGGTCTGTAGCAGTCCTCTAACACTATCCCAATAGAACCTCTCTTACAATCCTTCCCCAAAGTGATTTTGACCCAAACAGATTCTGTTTTGTCCATACTAGAACTTCTTGTTCCTTTACAGTTTACTGCACCTTTACCTTTATTTTTGTCTCTCCTAAACAGCACATTCCTTTCAATACCTGTGTTATGGATTTCAATTTAATTCAATAACCAGAAATGTAAAATAGCTAGGCTTAATCAACTTTATTAATCAATGATAATACAGAAAGGAAAAACTGATACACTATCAACCCATCTGGAAGACAACAGCTGTAGCAGTCAAACTGTGTCAAAATTGTGTGCTTACTCCTTCAGTATTTATACCGAACTGGGAGGTGTTTCACAATTTTCCCTATATCCCTTTACCTAATACATCTTTCTTACCTATTTTCTTTGACATGTTTCTCACAGACAGTAAGGCACAACTAGTTGCTATCCTGGTATGTGGGGCATATGTTGTAAAATATAAGCCATGTTGAAATTTACATTTTGACAGTTACACAGACCCCACACCATAGGCATGCGCAGCACATTTCATTAGGGTGTGCACCCAGGGAATTTTTTTTTTAAAGGCGAACATCATAAATGTTGGGGTGTGGGAGGGGGTGCGGTGTGCAGGAAGGGGCTCAGGGCAAGGGATTGGGACAGAGGAGGGGTGCGGGGTGTATGAGGGGGCTCAGGGAAGGGGGTTGGGGTGCAGGGTGTAGCAGGGGCTCAGGGCAGGTGGTTGGGGTGCGAGGTGCAGGCAGAGGTGTGAGGTGCAGGCAGGGGGCTTAGGGCAAGGAGTTGGGGTGCAGGAAGGGTGTGGCAGGGAGCTCAGGACAGGGGGTTGGGGTGCAGGAGGGGTGCGGCAGGAGTTGTATGGGTTGCAGGCAGGGGGCTCAGGGCAGGGAGTTGGGGGGGTGGGGTGCAGGAGGGGTTCAGACTCCGGCCTGGCGCTACTTACCTGCAGGGGCGTGCTCCCTGCCTGCCAGCCCTGGCCCCACACCGCGCCGCTCACCACATCCCTGCACGGCCCCGGGGGGGTGGGGGGGGAGGCGGAGGGAGGTCCCTGCACCACGTGCTGCCCTTACCATGCCTCCCCCAAAGCTCCCATTGGCCACGGTTCCCCGTTCCCGGCCAATGGGAGCTGCAGGGGGCGGTGCCTGGAGCAATGCATGGAGCCTTCTGCACCCCCCCCAGGGCCCCAGGGACGTGGTGCTGTGCCGGCCGCTTCTGAGAGTGGTGCGGGACCTGTGGCACCACAGGGGGCAAATCCCACCGGCCGGATCCAAAGCCCTGAGGGGCCAGATCCGGCCCCCGGGTGTTAGGGTGTGCCTGGGCACACCCGGCACATCCCGTGCGCATGCCTGTGCCCCACACGTTACACAAAAACAGAGATGCACATACACAAGAATCTTTTTTCTGAATGTTCCAGGCAGAATATTTCAAAAATCAGCAAAGTTTAATGGTATCTTAGTTTTTACTAAGCTTGCATTCTCAAGCACAGATACAAAGCAGGAGTTCAGACAAAGGTCACAGTATTTACCTATCACACAGTTTAGAGAATTTAATATGTATAAAAGGACTTCAAAGATAATGTGCTTTACTTATTCACTATTGACTGCTTCCTTATTTTGGCTACATAACACCCTTTTCATATATTCTTACACTTGCTATAATTCCCATATTTTAATCAATACCTGTGACGGGTTGGATCACAGAAACCCCCTTGGGAGCTGCCACCTGATGTGCAAAGACTACCTCTGCTCCTGTTTTCCCTGCCAGCTCAGGACTCCAGGAACCTGTCTTGCTGAGCCAGACACTCCCGTCCGCCCCAACACAGACCCAGGGTCTGAATCACTTGCCCCAAAGCTGCACCTTTACCTGAAAACAGCTCACAGAAGTGTGCTTGTCTTTAGCACTCAGATGCCCAACTCCCAATGGGGTCTAAACCCAAATAAATCCGTTTTACCCTGTATAAAGCTTATGCAGGGCAAACTCATACATTGTTTGCTCTCTATAACACTGATAGAGCGATATGCACAGTTGTTTGCTCCCCCTGGTATTAATACATACGCTGAGTAAATTACTAAATAAAAAGTATCAGAGGGGTAGCCGTGTTAGTCTGAATCTGTGAAAAGCAACAGGGGGTCATGTGGCACCTTTGAGACTAACAAAAGTCCAGTTTGGCCAATGTACATAGTAGAGGGGCATTGCTGGCATATGATGCCAACTCTGCCCACATATCTACACCAGCAACACCATCACAGGACCTAACCAGATCAGCTACAACATCACCGGCTCATTCACCTGCACGTCCACCAATGTTATATATGCCATCATATGCCAGCAATGCCCCTCTGCTATGTACATTGGCCAAACTGGACAGTCACTACGCAAGAGGATAAATGGACACAAGTCAGATATCAGGAATGGCAATATACAAAATCCTGTAGGAGAACACTTCAACCTCCCTGGCCACACAATAGCAGATGTAAAGGTAGCCATCTTACAGCAAAAAAACTTCAGGACCAGACTCCAAAGAGAAACTGCTGAGCTCCAGTTCATTTGCAAATTTGACACCATCAGATCAGGATTAAACAAAGACTGTGAATGGCTATCCAACTACAGAAGCAGTTTCTCCTCCCTTGGTGTTCACACCTCAACTGCTAGCAGAGCACCTCACCCTCCCTGATTGAACTAACCTCGTTATCTCCACACTGATTTATACCTGCCTCTAGAGATTTCCATTACTTGCATCTGAAGAAGTGAGGTTCTTACCTACGAAAGCTTATGCTCCCAATACTTCTGTTAGTCTCAAAGGTGCCACAGGACCCTCTGTTGCTTTAAATAAAAAGTGATTTTATTAAATACAGACAGTAGGATTTAAGTGGTTCCAAGTAGTAACAGACAGAACAAAGTAAGTCACCAAGTAAAATAAAATAAAATGCACAAATCTATGTCTAATCAAACTAAATACAGATAATCTCACCCTCAGAGATGCTTCAGTAAGTTTTTCTCAGACTGGACACCTTCCAGGCCTGGACACAATTCTTTCCCCTGGTACAGCTCTTGTTCCAGCTCAAGTGGTAGCTAGGGGATTCTTCATGATGGCTCCTTCTCCCCCCTCTGTTCTCTTCCACCCCTTTATATATCTTTTGCATAAGGCGGGAACCCTTTGTCCCTCTGGGTTTCCACCCCCCCCACTGGAAAAGCACCAGGTTAAAGATGGATTCCAGATCAGGTGACATGATCACATGTCACTGCAAGACTTCATTGCCCACTTGCCAGCACACACATATACAGGAAGACTCACAGGTAAACACAGCCATCTGCAGACAATGGTCCTTGTTAATGGGAGTCATCAAGATTCCAAACCATCATTAATGGCCCACACTTTACATAATTACAATAGGCCTTCAGAGTTATATTTCATATTTCTAGTTTTAGATACAAGAGTGATACATTTATACAAATGGGATGATCACACTCAGTAGATTATAAGCTTTGTAATGATACCTTACAAGAGACCTTTTGCATGAAGCATATTCCAGTTACATTATATTCACTTATCATATTTTTATAAAACTATTCCAGTTACATTATATGCACTTCTTATTATGTTTTTATAAATCCATATAGACTGCACAACGTCACAATACGTTTCAACCTTTTACTTATAAGAACTGATTTCCCAATACATTCTATCCACACAAATTGGTGTTCCATAGGAAAGTGATTTACATTCCTTGTTAATAGTTCTGTTTGTAAGAGTTTAGGTTTGCAGACTTCCGATAGTTCTGTTTGTGAGAGCTCAGGTTTAGTAAAATTCCATTTTCTTATATATACTAGCTGTCAATGCAACACCAGTGCTGTGGTTTCACTGGCTGCATTTGTCCACTTTGTCTTTGGCTTAGCTGCAAAGTATATTGATTCAGTTTAATCAATAGCTCAATTGCAAAGCACTCTGGTCCAGTCTGGTCAACCAGTGCCATGAAACATTATGGGTTCTAATATAGTTTGGTCAACTCTTGTATTCCAGTCATGAGTGCTATTCCACCATTTTCCTGTAAGCGTTCTAATATCTGGTTTGACCTCATGCACCAATAGTTCCAATTCCTCTGTTTTATTGCCCAGACTCCTTGTATTTGCATACAAGCATTTCAGTTTTCAGAGTAGCAGCCGTGTTAGTCTGTATCCGCAAAAAGAACAGGAGTACTTGTGGCACCTTAGAGACTAACAAATTTATTAGAGCATAAGCTTGTGCCAGCAATGCCCCTCTGCCATGTACATTGGCCAAACCGGACAGTCTCTACGCAAAAGAATTAATGGACACAAATCTGACATCAGGAATCATAATACTCAAAAACCAGTGGGAGAACACTTTAACCTGTCTGGCCATTCAATGACAGACCTGCAGGTGGCTATCTTACAACAGAAAAACTTCAAAAACAGACTCCAATGAGAGACTGCTGAGCTGGAATTGATATGCAAACTAGACACAATCAACTCAGGATTGAATAAGGACTGGGAATGGCTGAGCCATTACAAACATTGAATCTATCTCCCCTTGTAAGTATTCTCACACTTCTTATCAAACTGTCTGTACTGGGCTAGCTTGATTATCACTTCAAAAGTTTTTTTCTCTTACTTATTTGGCCTCTCAGAGTTGGTAAGAAAACTCCCACCTGTTCATGCTCTCTGTATGTGTGTATATATATCTCCTCAATATATGTTCCACTCTATATGCATCCAAAGAAGTGGGCTGTAGCCCACGAAAGCTTATGCTCTAATAAATTTGTTAGTCTCTAAGGTGCCACAAGTACTCCTGTTCTTTTTTTAAGCATTTCAGTTGTTTCCCTTGCACCTCCTACAGTTTTCTAGCCTGATTAGCTATAGCCAGGGCCAGCTCTACCATTTTTGCAGCCCCAAGCAACAAAAAAAATGCTGCCCGGACTGGGCCACCCCAGGAATGGACGGAATGCCGCCCGTTAGCATGTGCCGCCCCAGGCACGTGCTTCCTCCCCTGGTGCCTGGAGCCGGCCCTGGCTGTAGCCCTTTCACTAATTGTAATACCTACCTGACTACTACTTGAATCAATATTTATACTTTCTTCTTGCTGTCCATACTCTTATCTTCTGGTGTTTCTTTATTCATTTCTATATCTTCATTTAGCTGACTTTCCACCTCCTATGTATTGAAGCTGTTACCCCAAGAACAGACTCAGGGACCACAAAGTAGCCCTCCTATTGCTTACTTCTGGGTTCCCATGATGTTGACCTATTAATCTGTTCTTGCAAGGTGAAAGGAGGGGACCCGCCCTAGTAGAATTGCCAGAGTTTACCAAGGATCTCCCTATGCCCTTCAGGAAATTCCCCAAAACAGACTAGATCTGTTCACCACTGGGAGGACATGGCTACAGCCTTCTGCTCAAAGGATTGACACACAGGCAGTACTTTTTCAAAACAATAATATTTTTATTATTACTGACAAGGACTGGTTCAGCAATAATTCAACTATTAAATGTAAATTCCCGTTTTGAACACTGAATATAAGTTGCATACTTTATACAAATTATCAGTACTGTACATAATGCAGCACAGGTATACAAGTTAAAGCACCCAATACTGTAGTGGCTAAAGTGATTATGTTCTGTACATGGTGATCAGTCATATGCAGGACACTAACACCAATCTTAAACTCTAAACGTTATACATAGTAACATAGACATACATAGCACTGATACCCATCTTTATTATCCCAAACATACACACTCACTAATCCTATTTCTATTCTATATCCTGCCCTATAACTAGCACGTTTACTCTCTATAGCAGTGTTTCCCAAACTTGGGATGCCGCTTGTGTAGGGAAAGCCCTTGCAGGCCGGGCCGGTTTGTTTACCTGCCCCGTCCGCAGGTCCGGCCGATTGCGGCTCCCACTGGCTGCGGTTTCCTGCTCCAGGCCAATTGGGCCTGCGGGAAGCGGCGCGGGCCGAGGGATGTTCTGGCCGTCGCTGACCTGTAGTACAAAGTCTTATTATCTGTTATAAATGTTTATCCTAATCTAAATGTGGATTTTTTTATCCAGAAAAATGTCCAACCTTAGCTAGGAGCATATGTGTAAAATTATTACATATTTGAAGATGGTATATGTGTACCTCTAGATGTGTAATATGGGTGTGTGCATCTATATATATGTAATATTATCTTTTCTGTTTTCAAAAGCTAGTCCGCATAATGAAGTACATATTCAGACTTCCAGAGCAACATGCTTTCACATCCTTATAGCTTTCTTACCATTTCTCATTTTAGACCTGTTTGGCCTCAGACCAGATGCGACTTATTTTGATAGAAGTATGAGAAAAATTCTTTGTTTGAATTAGTTGAGAAAGAAAAACATGCCTTTTCTCATCTTAATCAATTCATGTACCACTTTTAAAAAAATATGTTTTTGGCTCTTTACTAACCCCAAAACAGCTGAATAAGTCTTCCATTGGAACAGTCTCCTAGCTAAGATCCTGTCGTGGAAAAAGTCACCCACGCATTGATTTTAGTTCACAGACTCAAGCCCGAGGCCAGTTTACTGCAATACATACCAACGCGTTGGGGGTTGCAGTCAGAAACTACACCCCCGATCACAGCTCGCAGGCTGCTTTTATTCTTACAAACCACAAACATAGTACAAATTATACGCCATTTACAAAAATAAAAGAGTTGGGGTCTGTTCCATTTCTCGGTACCTTCCTCATTATTTTTCCGAGAATTGGGTGCATATTGGGTGAGGGGCTTCTCGAGAAGCCTGATGCAGTCAAAACTTGGCACCAGCTAGGGTACATTCTTGGAAGAGTGCATGGTACCTTCCGGGGCGTTATGTTCAGTATACCAGGGAGGGGTTGACAGGATGCCCAAAGAAGGTATCTAATTGGCTAGTTTTGCATTTAGCTGGAATTACAGGAGAAGTTAACACTGGGGGCTAATTTAGCTACAACAAGTCAGGAAAAAGATCTTGGAGTCATCGTGGATAGTTCTCTGAAGATGTCCGCGCAGTGTGCAGAGGTGGTCAAAAAAGCAAACAGGATGTTAGGGATCCTTAAAAAGGGGATAGAGAATAAGACTGAGAATATATTATTGCCCTTATATAAATCGATGGTATGCCCACATCTCGAATACTGCATACAGATGTGGTCTCCTCATCTAAAAAAAGATATATTGGCACTAGAAAAGGTTCAGAAAAGGGCAACTAAAATGATTAGGGGTTTGGAACGGGTTCCATATGAGGAGAGATTAAAGAGGCTAGGACTCTTCAGCTTGGAAAAGAGGAGACTAAGGGGGGATATGATAGAGGTATATAAAATCATGAGTGATGTGGAGAAAGTGGATAAGGAAAAATTATTTACTCATTCCCATAATACAAAGAACTAGGGGTCACCAAATGAAATTAATAGGCAGCAGGTTTAAAAGAAATACAAGGAAGTTCTTCTTCACGCAGCACACTGTCAACTTGTGGAACTACTTACCTGAGGAGGTTGTGAAGGCTAGGACTATAACAGCGTTTAAAAGAGAACTGGATAAATTCATGGAGGTTAAGTCCATTAATGGCTATTAGCCAGGATAGGTAAGGAATGGTGTCCCTAGCCTCTGTTTGTCAGAGGATGGAGATGGATGGCAGGAGAGAGATCACTTGATCATTGCCTGTTGGTCCACTCCCTCTGGGGCACCTGGCATTGGCCACTGTTGGTAGACAGGATACTGGGCTAGATGGACCTTTGGTCTGACCCGGTACGACCGTTCTTATGTTCTTATTTAGCTAGAACTAATTTCATCAACAAGCGGTTTTCATATTTCCACTACCAATAACACACAAGCTGTTATTTTGCTAGGGCTCTCCACATTTCTTCCCCTTGGCCTTGTGCCCTTTCACTCGGCCTATGAACAATACTCCCTCTATATACTCAAAATAAAATAGACAATTGTGCGTTAGCCGGCATGAAGAGCAAGCATCAGGCAAAATGAGTCTAGCCTTGTAAGGTTCGGATCACAGCGCGCCCTCACCTAAACCCAGAGCCTACAGGCAGCTCCCCACTGAAGCCCAAATAGAGACAACGGTCTCTTACCTGGTGCCTGGGATTGGTGTGGAAGTGGTCCGCGGTCGTGCGGTCTGGTGGGACCTCGCGCGATCCCGGATGAGCCCCCAAATTGTCATGAAAAAGCTGTTTGTAGAATAACTGACAGATGGCGCATAAACGCCTTCTCCCAATGTCTGCACACGAGTCACTGTCTAGTCAGAGGAGTGGCTGTGTGCAGGCGGTGAGAGAGAGTGTGAATTAAACTTTCGATTCCCACGGAGTAGAGGGTTCGTGGATTGGTTTGGGGAAGCTTCTTCTACTGTGTGTTTGTGGGTTGAGGAGCCCCCCCCGGACCAGCCTGTGGGGCCCAGCTCTGCTCCAGTTCCATCTGCTTCGTATTGTGTAGTTTGCTTTGTCTGGCTTGCCCTTCGGGTATTGGTCTCTCCGGAGGGTGATATTTATCCGGTCACTGTTGACCCCGGGAAGCGTAGACCCCGAAATGGCTGAGGGGGTTGGCAGGGCTCCCACCAGCAATAGGCTGGTAGTGGTGAGAGATGCCATAATGAAGTCCCAATTTAGGTGTGCTGTGTGATTGTGGGCCGTGAGGTGACCCTACCCCAGTTTCCGTTGAAGTGACGAGAAGCCCCTTCTTGCCTGGAGAACAGGGAGGCCCCGGGAAACCACCCACGTACTCCTAGGAAGGTGGAGTAACCCATCCCATTCTTTTGAAGATAGGCCGGTGCTCTCTGCTGGGGGAGGAGTGTGTGGGGACCGCGCCTTTCCTAACCCTTCTGTTTGGTTGACCCACGACTGACTTTCTCCCTTGATTTTCCACTTGGAGCGGTCCCGCTTGGAGCAGGAGGCTCCCTCCCCTTGCTCAGAGAGAGGGGGAGTCCCTGGAAATCGCCCACCGTACCGGAGGCAGTGGGGTCTCCTATCCCGTTCTCTTGAAGGCGGGCCAGTGCCCTTTTGCCAAAATGGGTGTGTGTGAGGACCACCCTTGTAAAGCCCTTCCTATTGGTGTGAATGTTGAGGCGCTGACCGCGCCTGGAAAGGAGGTCTAGGATAGGAGGTCTCGCCAAAGAAAGGCCTGAGCTTATTAGATATTAAATAGCTGTTTGATAAGTGTGGTAGAGTATATGCATACCCTAAAGTAACAAAACACTAGCTGCAAGTCCCCAGCCGGGTTGCTACATCCAGCGCCGGCAAGGACATTTGGAGTCTGCCGGAGTTGGGGTAGACCCCCGTCCGAGGAGGACCACCAGGAGCAGCGAGTCGACTGACCTGAAGGTGGTCAGGTGGATTTGCTTGAATAACCCTTTGCCTGAATAAATTGAAGGGTTGTTTGGGCAAAGTCATCTGGCCATGGGGACCTCGCAGTCCAAGCAGATCCCCGTGCCGGAAACGGGCACCCCAGCTGCGTACATGTACTCTAATTATGGCCCTTTAAACTGCAAATTCTTGAAGGATTGGAATTGGAATACCTGAGATAACCCAAGTTTGCAGTTCCCAGAGGAGGGGACTTTCTGTTTTAACAAAATTTTGCATCTTCGGGGAGCCTTGTTAACCATTAAGGCAAAACAAACCCAATGGGATGCATTCTTTAATTGGTATGGGGAAATGGAAAAACGATGCCGGGAATCTATTCAAAGGAGTTTAAACAACTCCCATGATAAAGTTAAAGCCCAATTAGAAGAGACTAAAAAACGGTTAAAAGAAATTCAGTCCCAACCTTTGACGCCCCTATCTGCTCCTATGTTTCCAATTAGGCAAGTGCCTTCGGCTCACCAACCCCCAACTATTTCTATTCTATATCCTGCCCTATAATTAGCATGTTTACTCTCTATAGCAGTGTTTCCCAAACTTCTTCAGGACCTACGGGCCGTGAACGCGGTCATTCATCATCTGTTCCCCGTTGTCCCTAACCCCGCTACTACCGTCTGTATTCCCCCTTCGGCCACCTACTTTACAGTGGTGAACCTGTGCTCTGCTTTTTTCTCCATTCCCATCCACCCAGGAAGCCAGTATTTGTTTGCCTTTACCTTCCAGGGGCTACAATATACCTGGACCAGACTGCCACAAGGCTATATGGAATCACTCATTATTTTCTCCCAGATCCTCAGAAAGGACCCGGAGGATGTTGTACTCCCTAAAGGGTCCACTTTAATACAGTACGTAGACGATCTCCTAATAGCCTCCCCAACCTTGGAGGCTTGTCAAGCTGACTCCCTGGCACTGTTACAGGCCCTGGCAAGAAAGGAGCATAAAACTTCAGAATCAAAATTGCATCTCTGCCTGCCTTGGGTTCATTATTTGGGACATGATTTAACTGCAGGGGAAAGGCATCTGTCCAGTGATAGAATAAAAGCGCTACTTCAGGTTCTGAGACCCACCACTAAAAACCAGCTCCGTGGCTTTCTTGGAATGGCGGACTATTGCTGCCAATGGGTGCCAGAATACGCCTCTATTGCCAAAACCTTACATAATTTAACACACAAAGACGTATGGGAACCCCTTCCCTGGACCCAAACAGCTGAAAACGCTTTCAAAGAACTTAAAGAGCGGTTGTCTAGTGCCCCCACCTTGGGCTTGCCCGACTATTCCAAACCTTTCACACTCTTTTGCCATGAAAAGGATGAAATAGCACAGGGGGTAATCACCCAGAAACACGGGGACTCCCAACGGCCTGTCGCTTATTATAGTGCCCCTCTGGACCCAGTGGTGGACCCGGTGGTGGCAGGACTGCCACCTTGCCTCAGAGCAGTGGCTGCAGCAGCAATCCTAGTAGATACCTCGGCAGCACTAATCCTGGGCTCCCCCCTTCTTGTGGCAGTCCCCCATGCAGTGACGGCGCTCCTCCTAAGGGGAGCCACCCAGCATTTGTCCAACTCCCGCCTAACAAAGTATGAAATGTTGCTTTTAAATGCCCCAAATGTAACCCTCGTCCGATGCCCAGTTCTTAATCCAGCTTCATTGCTCCCGACAGCCTGGGATGGAGAACCGCATGACTGTCAAGTTGTTATCGACGAACTGTGTCCCCCCCGGGTGGATTTAAAAGATACCCCTTTGCCCAACCCTGACCTGGTGTACTTTGTTGACGGTTCCTGCCTTAGAAACCCAGAGGGCATCCTTGTTGAGGGTTATGCAGTGTGCTCTCCCCACCAATTGGTGAAAGCACACTCCTTGCCAGGGATGTGCTCAGCTCAAGTGGCTGAGTTGGTCGCCCTTACTCGTGCCTGTTCCCTTGCAGAGAATCGGTCAGTTAACATCTGCACTGATTCCTGCTACGCCTTCAGGGTAGTGCACGACTATGGACAGTTCTGGAAGTACCATGGGTTCCTCACTTCTGGGGGAGCCCACATCCACAATGGGCCCTATGTTGATGCACTTCTTTCTGCCCTTTTATTGCCCTCCAAAGTAGCCATTATAAAATGTGCTGCTCACCAAATCCCTTGTGATGAGGTCACACGAGGAAATGCCCCGGCTGATGGATCAGCCAGGCAGGCGGCCCTTTCCAGGCCTCCGGCTGAATTTGTTGGTATTTGTTTTATGGCTCTGGCTGACCCAAATCCAGGCCTGTCCCCCGCCAAGCCATCCTCCCCAGACGTGCCCCCAACCCTCCTAAGGGACTTGGCGGACATGTAGGAGTTGGCAACGGAGGAGGAAAAACAGCTCTGGGGAACAATGGGTTGTGTAAAGTCGCCTGACAATATATGGTGCTCCCCGGATGGCCACCTGGTGGCGCCTGGCGCTTTGCTCCCTCATCTGGCCCGAATGGCCCATGGGTTGGCCCATGTGGGAAAAGGGGGAATGATTGAATCAATTGGGCAGCATTGGTGTGCCCCATATTTTGCTTCAATAGCACAGCAGTATTGTAGCACCTGTCCAGTGTGTCTTGCTCATAATGTGGGAAACCCTGTCAAGACCAAGCTTGCTGCACACCCCTCCCCATGGGGCCCTTTTGTAAATATTCAAATTGATTTTATTAGCATGCCTAAATGCTGTTCATATGAATATGTTCTGGTGTGTGTTTGTAGATTTTCAGGGTGGTAGAAGCTTATCCATGTGTTAAAGCGGAGTCCATGACCGCAGCAAAAAAGCTGCTACAGGAATTCATTCCCCGATTTGGCTTGCCTCTTTCCATCAACAGTGACCGAGGCACCCACTTTACTGGCCAAGTCATGCAGCAAGTCTGCAAAGCGCTCAGAATAACTCAGCACTTCCACTGCGCTCACAACCCACAAAGTGCTGGTGTAGTGGAATGAATAAACAGAGTACTTAAAAACAAAATTGCTACGGTCTGTGCGGAAACCGGCCTTAAATGGCCAACCGCTCTACCACTGGCCTTAATGCAAATGAGAAGTACCCCTGCTCAAAAACACGGTCTCTTTCCCCTTGAAATTCTAATGGCACAACCCATGAGAATGCCAACGGCCCCGCCAGTGACACCCAGTTGTCTAGATACACAACTCACGGATGAAACAGTCCTGGTGTATTGTAAAAAACTCATGAAATGTGCTAAGTCTTTACATGCATAGGTGCAGTGTGCCTTTCCCGCTCCAGTTGACTCTCCTTGCCATGATTTACTACCAGGAGAGTGGGTGTATGTAAAAAGGTATCAAAGGAAAAACTGCCTGGAGCCACAGTGGAAGGGCCCGTTCCAGGTATTGCTGACCACCCACACTGCTGTTAAGTGCCGTTACCTGCCCAATTGGATCCACGCCTCCCAGTGCAAGAGGGTCAAGGCCCCGGTCGACTTAACAATCTCACCCCCACTTATTGGCTCCGGACCAGACGAGGCGCTGTGGGAAGCCGAGGAAATAACCCAGAACCTTCCGCATAAAAACCCTCGCTACCCATTAAGAAGAAAGGCCAAAATAACGACTCCCTAAAATCCTGTGGCGAGCCTAGCGCCCTTAGGTACCGTCTTGTGACTATGACAGATCCCGCCGACAGAATTAAGGAATCGGCCAAAGGTTCAGACGTGGCTCATGCCTTCTATTTGGTTTATGTGTGTGACTATGCTATTATTATTAATCTTAAACTTTCATGATTCACTTGGTTTTTTTTGGACCTCTGGACTAACTCCTGTCCCAGCATCAACCTTCAAACCACCATCCTCCACTTCTCAACCCCAGGCTCCTGCAAGGGCCAGAGTTGCCCGCTCCCTGGAGTCTCTGCAGAACAAAAGAGTGGTTACAACAAAGGACATTGAAAACCTACCCTGGTACCAGCGAAGAAATATCATTTTCTGGCAGGGGGGAACATGTGGTATGACGTCCTGGGAGTGCGGGGTCTGCTACTATCTGGGTTTTATACCGGGGATGGATTCCTGTAATTACCCACAGCTTCCTTCCGTGTGAACAGCACTTCCAAACTGGGTGGATGAGGCAGTAACTGGTCAAATAGCCACCCCCGCCCCTGTAAAGCTGGCTCCCACTCAGGTCCCCGGGACCCCCCAGGCCTAGATCCGCAGTCACTTTTACTAACGCTTCGGATTGGCCTAAGCCAGAGGGCCCCTTTGATATAGCAAGGTTTTGTTCTTCCCTGTTTTCAGAAAAACCCGATAAACATCTGTATGGCCACACCATTAAGTGGCGTAAAAACGAAACAGTCACTAAAGACACCTTTCCCTTCGGCCCTGGCACCACCAACTTTGTGGCTCTGGGGGAGGACTCCTGACTCAGAACTGAAATACTAGCAATGGCAGGCACTTGTGAGTTAACGTTTAAGGAAGGAACCTCCAGACAATGCTTTGTAATTACTTATCTGGGTTTTGGTATCCCTTCCACTTATTCGGGCTGCCACCCTAAATTCACTTTCACATGTAGAAGGGCAGCCCCTACAATCAAAGACTGCCTAATCGCCTATTGGCATAATCCCCATTCCTCGACTGATCCCTCTTATCTTTTGCCCGAACACCATCTAAAACTCCCTAATTTGACCTGGGCCTGCACCCCAAAGGTATTCAGCCAGGCTATGTGGTATAGCACACCCTACCGTAGGGATAGTCGTTTCCTGTGGTGGATTGTGCTAAATGCAATCTTAGGAACCACCACTTTTTCCTTCCCCATCTCTAGTTTCCACATAACTACCCTATACCCCAACTGTACCAAAGAAGCAGCTATCCGGCTGGCTCAACTTATGCAATGGGAAAAATTTTCGAAGGAGGCGAGACATACTGGAAGGAGCATTGCACGGCCTAACTGGTGCAGCTGCTATCTGGACCATAGATAAAGCCCAAGACCACGAGCAACACTTAGGAAATTTGGAGAGGGCTGCAGGCCTCATCACTGAGGCTGGCTTAACCAATACCCATTCAGGGATAGAGGCCCTACACACCCTGTCAAGCCTAGGAACTGCAACTCAAACCCTCTTAACAAAATTAATAAACACTCTCGTCTTAATAGGAAAAGCCACCCAATGGGACACAGCTTGTGGTGAAATGCAGGATGTTTTTAACAGCCTTCTAATGGAGATGCAGGGCGACGTCCTTAACCAACACTGGCCCAAAGCCCTTACCACTGATGTGGGAGTGCTACCCGAGCTATGGAGGTGGAGACATATGTGGACGTTGTCAGGTTGGACCTGCGACTCCTGAAAATGCTCGTTCCAGGCTTTGGGGCTGATCAATGGCACCTGGGCCCTGTTACACTTACTTTTGCCTGGGCCCTGGGTGGGCTGCCTGTGGGATTGGGTTATCAGTTGACAGGTCTGGGAAGTCAAGCCGCCCCGCGAACCCAGCCGTTTCATCACCACCACCCCAAATTTTATTGCCCCGCATATTTGGGTGGGAATCGGTACCCTATGGACATTGTGGCCCTTGGAGCCTCCCCAGCTGTTTTGTGTTCGCAAATTGCGCCCTGTAGAAATTCTAAACATCTTTGATGCAGTCTGTTGGGAAGGGGATGCTGTTGGTAGATCCCCAAATGGAAGCCCCTTATTTAAAAAGGAAAATGGGTGTGCCTTGCCCTCAAAGCCCCACATCCCTCTCCCCTTCCACCTAAATCTGTCTACTGTGCAGGGTAGCCGATTCATTACTTGGCCAGCTAACCCCCAAATTTATGTAAACCTCCACCCATCTGTCCCCATAACCTTTGATTGGACCTCCCTAATTCAAACTGCTTCCTAAATTTAACCTCACTTCTTCCCCTAATCTCTAATATTTCCCATCTCCAAGACCAAATCTACTTGCTGGAGGTTGAGTACCGCAAGGAAGCCAAGGCATTCCAAACTGCTTACCATGTGGGTACCTTATGCTCCTCCCATGATGTCTTGTGCTTTGCCTCCAAGGAAATCGCCCAGGTCCCTCCCAGTCTCTTAACTTCCACAGTCTTAAAAATATTAGCTGGAGTAATATTGGCAATTAGCAGCTGTTGTTGATGGCCGTAATTTGCTGCCTGTACAAGGTGTGCCAATTTCCCTATCAACAAATCCGCTCTCCACTCCAGGCTCTGCTTTTCCCTCTAACTGACTCCGAGCCAATTCTTTATTGTCCTTCGGAAACCCAAACTAGTCAGCTAAGCGTTGTCTCCCCTAGTATCAACTCCCTCCCTACAAATTCCCCAGACCCCACAATTCCCAAATCTGTTGAACCCCTATACACATTTAACGCCTCTGAATATACCTCTCTGTACCCTTCGGTAACCCAGGATAGTGATGCCTACAAGGCATCAGAGGAGGGACTTGTGAGGGAATAGGCCTGGCCGGCCTCCCTTATATTGCTTGAGATGCCGGTGAAAGCCCACAATGCAGGCCTTTGCAGGCCACAGGCCTGAACTAAACTAAGCAACACAGCCTTCTGCCAAGTTCGGTCAGGGGTTATGATCAGAGGAGGGAGGGGGAAGAAATGTGGAGAGCCCTAGCAAAATAACAGCTTGTGTGGCAAAATAACAGCTTGTGAGTTACACTGGTCTACAATTTTTGAGAAGTCGTCTGCTTCAGAGATAAAATGTGCTATTTATTATGTATTTTGATGTGCTGAATTCAAATATGACAATTAAAACAACTGATTGGCTACTGTTTCTAAGATATTTAAGTTTTTACATTTTATGTCTATGTATATTGTGTAGATAGTAGAGTTTTAATCATAAATTGTAAACCTAGGTCTTTTCATGTGTTTATGGTTGCTTTACATGATAATATTTCACCTGTCCTGTTTATGTAACACTTTAAAAATCAGCCAAAGGGTTATATAAATAAAATTTATTATGAAACAAAAGGTAAAAAATTATTATGTACATAGTTTAGTCCTATTCAGTGTCTACTCAGCGCTTCTTGGCTTGTCTCTTGTATTCATTAAATGGAGCATCTCTTGTCACTGTCCAGCAATAGTCGGCAAGCATTGATGGGCTCCATTTGCCCTGATAGCGTTTCTCCATTGTTGCAATGTCCTGGTGAAATCGCTCGCCGTGCTCGTCACTCACTGCTCCGCAGTTCGGTGGAAAAAAATCTAGATGAGAGTGCAAAAAATGTATCTTTAGTGACATGTTGCAACCCAGGCTTTTGTATGCCTTGAGGAGGTTTTCCACCAACAACCTGTAGTTGTCTGCCTTGTTGTTTATGAGAAACTTTATTGCCACTAACTGGAAGGCTTTCCATGCCGTCTTTTCCTTGCCACGCAGTGCATGGTCAAATGCATCATCTCGAAGAAGTTCACGAATCTGAGGACCAACAAAGACACCTTCCTTTATCTTAGCTTCACTTAACCTTGAAAATTTTCCACGGAGATACTTGAAAGCTGCTTATGTTTTGTCAATGGCCTTGACAAAGTTCTTCATCAGACCCAGCTTGATGTTTAAGGGCGGTAACAAAATCTTCCTTGATTCAACAAGTGGATGCTGAACACTTTTCCTCCCAGGCTCCAATGACTGTCGGAGTGGCCAATCTTTCTTGATGTAGTGGGAATCTCTTGCACGACTATCCCATTCGCAGAGAAAACAGCAGTACTTTGTGTATCCAGTCTGCAGACCAAGCAAGAGAGCAACAACCTTCAAATCGCCACAAAGCTGCCACTGATGTTGGTCATAGCTTATGCACCTCAAAAGTTGTTTCATGTTGTCATAGGTTTCCTTCATATGGACTGCATGACCAACTGGAATTGATGGCAAAACATTGCCATCATGCAGTAAAACAGCTTTAAGACTCGTCTTCGATGAATCATTGAACAGTCTCCACTCATCTGGATCGTGAACGATGTTGAGGGCTGCCATCACACCATGGATGTTGTTGCAGGCTACAAGATCACCTTCCATGAAGAAGAATGGGACAAGATCCTTTTGACGGTCACGGAACATGGAAACCCTAACATCACCTGCCAGGAGATTCCACTGCTGTAGTCTGGAGCCCAACAGCTCTGCCTTACTCTTGGGTAGTTTCAAATCCCTGACAAGATCATTCAGTTCACCTTGTGTTATGAGGTGTGGTTCAGAGGAAGAGGATGGCAGAAAATGTGGGTCCTGTGACATTGATGGTTCAGGACCAGAAGTTTCATCCTCTTCCTCTTCCTCTTCCTCGTCTGACTCAAGTGAGAATGATTCTGATGCATCAGGAACCGGCAGTCCTTCTCCGTGGGGTACTGGGCATATAGCTGATGGAATGTTTGGATAATGCACAGTCCACTTTTTCTTCTTTGACACACCTTTCCCAACTGGAGGCACCATGCAGAAGTAACAATTGCTGGTATGATCTGTTGGCTCTCTCCAAATCACTGGCACTGCAAAAGGCATAGATTTCCTTTTCCTGTTTAGCCACTGGCGAAGATCTGTTGCACAAGTGTTGCAGCATATGTGTGGGGCCCACCTCTTGTCCTGATCTCCAATTTTGCAGCCAAAATAAAGGTGATAGGCTTTCTTAACCATAGTGGTTATACTGCGCTTTTGTGATGCAAAAGTCACTTCACCACAAACATAGCAGAAGTTATCTGCACTGTTCACACAAGTACGAGGCATCTCTGCTCACTTTGGCTAAACAGAAATGTGTCCCTTTGCAAAATCAAACACTGACAAATAAGAGAGCACGACACTGTATGATTTCTAGAGCTGATCTAGGACAATTTGTTCAGCGGAGTGATGTAAGCTTCGTTATGATTGCATCATCCATGACTTCTAGGAAAACATGATGCAATTCATATCATGTATGACGCAATACCAGCTTCAGATTGCATTATTCATTGTTTTGCCTAAAAAGCAAGTACTGTCCAAACCCAGTCATAGATTTATTCATAGATCCAGTCAAAGATGTATTTTAGTCATTTCTGGTTTAAATTGAGATCCCTTCCCTTTATAACTCACTTATCCTCCGCCATTCCCAAGTCAAGGGTCGTATTTACTGACCCAATAGCATCTCTTGAAAACTAGAGCCAATCAACAATTTTAAGCATCATTTTCATTCTCAGTGACTCAGAATTAGTAAAGTTTGACTACATTTATTTCAGAATCATTTTGGCTGTAGAGCAGTGTTATTGGCAGCGGAAATATGATAACCGCTTGTTGATGAAATATAATAACCGCTTGTGTGAAGAAATTAGTTCTAGCTAACTGCTTGCTTATGAAAAACATGATAACCACTTGTTGATGAAACATAATAACGGCTTATATGAAGAAATTGCTTCTAGTAAAGGCCAACTTCTCCTATAGTCCAGCTATCTGCCAACCAGCTAATCATATATCATCTTTGGGTGTCCCGTAATAAACCCCTATGACCTCGGAAAAAAACAATATGTACCTTGACAAGAACAACACTTCAACTGGTGCCAAGTACCACCGATGGCGGAAACCACCAAGCAACCCCCCACCCAAAAGGCACCCAATTCTCGTAAATAATGAGGAAGCTGCCGGGAAAAAGGGACAGACCCCAACTCTTATTTTCGCATAAACGACGTATTATTTGTACTATGCTTGCGGTTTGATGGAATAAAAGCAGCCTGCGTGCTGTGCTAGGGGTGGTAGTTTTCGGACTGCTACCCCAACGCATTGGTATGTATTGCAATAAACTGGCCTCAGGCTTGAGTCTGTGAACTAAAATCAATGCGTGGGTGACTTTTTCCACGACAGTACCATGCACTCTTCCGAGAATGTACCCTAGCTGGTGCCAAGTTTTGACCACATCAGGCTTCTCGAGAAGCCCTCCCACCCAATATGCACCCAATTCTCAGAAAAATAATGAGGAAGGTACCGAGAAAGGGAACAGACCCCAACTCTTTTATTTTTGTAAATGACGTATCATTTGTACTATGTTTGCGGTTTGTAAGAATAAAAGCAGCCTGCGAGCTGTGATCGGGGGTGTAGTTTCTGACTGCAACCCCCAACGCGTTGGTATGTATTGCAGTAAACTGGCCTCAGGCTTGAGTCTGTGAACTAAAATCAATGCGTGGGTGACTTTTTCCACGACAGTCCCAACCCTGTAAACTGCTCTGTCCAGGTAGACCCATGCACTCAATGCAGAGCCTCGCTGATGTCAGTGTGGAAGCATGTGTGTATAGGGATCTGCCTGCATGGAGTGGCTTGCAGGATTGGGGCATATTATTGAATAATAAAAGTTTAAAAGAAAGTTGTTGTTTTTATTTTAAAATTGTCACTGGATCTCAGGGAGCGCTGTGCATCACGGAAAAGCACATCCTTTTTGCTCCAGAGCCATCTCCTAACATCCATTTCCATCCAGGGCCTCTGACCAACCCTCCCCCAGTAAAGGAACAGGTACCCCAAAATCGCTGGAATGTCAGAAGGCAAAGATCTGTCTACAGGGAGCGCCACAAGTAGCCAAAAAACAAGGAGAACAGAGGCCCCTCACCATCTGAACAAGATGGTTGCTGCTCAGGGCACTGTGTCTATGATGGCTGTGCTGGAGACACAGTAAATATCAAGGCCACAATATCTGAAGAAGAGCTCTGTGTAAAGCTTGAAAACTTGTTTCTCTCACCAACAGAGGTTGGTACAATAAAAGAAACTACTACCTCTCCCACTTTGTCTCCACAATACAATTGACTGTTACCCCAATTAACTCCTCTCTGCTAGTGCTAACAGGACAGGTGAATGATTCAGAAGAGAGAATATCATCGGTGGAAGATCAGGTACTAGGGCTTTCTGCCCAGGTGCAAAGAAGCCTCACAGACTTATCTGCTCTTAAAGCTAAGGGGGCAGACCTCTAGGGAAGGTCTCGCCACAATAATTTGAGATTTATTGTTGTACCTGAAGGAGCACAGAGAAAGGCAACCCCCTAGAATTTGTTCCCCAATTCCTTTCAGAAGTGCTCTGCCTGCTGAATGATTTTAAATTTGATTTAGAAAGAGCACATCAATCCCTGGCACCTAACCAAGCCTCAAATGCCAAATCATGTGCACTGATTGTCAAATTTCTCAAATTGAATGTAAGAAAAAAAATAATGCATCTAGCTTGTGCAAAAAAAAAAAAAAAAAGAAAACAAAACAAGATAATGATTTTTTGAGAGTTTGCAAAAGATGTGGTTAAAGGGAGATCAGCTTTTAGAAGAGCAAGCGAATTTGCCAGGCAGCAGAGACTGAAATATTGTATGTTACCAGCTCAGTCTCATCTCAGTGTTGGTGAGGAAATGCATCCGTTTGAAAAGCCACAAGAATCACAACATTTTTTAAATAGCCAGCAGTGAATTAAGTTCCTGTTCTGTTTTATATCAAGTTTACTTGCCAGTTACGTCTGCCCTACTTGCACTTATGGACTTATCCAGTTACTGTGACTAAGGGCAGGTCTACACTTAAAGCATGGCATCGACGCGCTGCTGTAGTGCTTAAATGAAGAAGCGCTTATGTTGATGAGAGGTCTTCTCCCATTGACATAGTTAATCCACTTCTGCGAGAGGCTCTCCTGCCAACATAGCACGGTCTACACCAGGGCTTAGGTTGCTAAAACAATGTCGCTCAGGGCTGTAGATTTTTCACATTCCTGATTGATGTAGTTCTACCACTATAAGTCTGTAGTGTAGACCTGGCCTAACTAATTTACTTATCTGTGTTATCTCTTCTGCTCCAAGCTTATGCCTTATTAACTTTTGGGACATGTGTATCAATTTTCATCAAACACTTGGATGTGAATCACCCTAGCAGGGAAGCTAAGGGAACACCTCATCCCAAATGGCAGTGAACTGACTGTGGAAAAGATTTATTTAAATTGTGTATTAGCAATATGAAGTGCTATTGCTCATGTATGTGTGCTGGGAAATTAATGAAACATTTGACAACATCCCTAAATGGACAGATCAGCATGAACCATTTGTTTGTGATTATACAAGGCCTGTGTGTTAGCTCAGCAAAGACATACCCCGGGGGGGACGGCAGGGCCGGCTCCAGGCACCAGGCACCCAAGCACATGCTTGGGGCGGCACCTGGTGAGGGACGGCGGGGGGAGCACAGCGCGGTATTCCGAGGGGGGGCATTCCGGCGGCGCGGCGCTCGGCGGGGGGGTGGCGCTCTGGGGGGGGGGGGTCCGGGGGGGCTTGGGGGGGGGGGGGGGGGGGCGGCGGGGGGGCGGGGCTCGGGGGGGGGGTTCCGGCGGCGCTCGGCGGGGCGCTCGGCGGGGGGGGTTCGGGGGGCGGCGCTATCCTTGAGATAACAGGTTAAGAAATATTACATTTGTGGAATGTGTGCTCCCTTTCTATCTTCTTAAAATGTAGCTACTACTTTGTGGTATGGGAAAAGTAGGATGCCTGTTAAAATACAGGTAATACACCTCTTCCTCGATATAACGTGATCCGATATAACACAAATTCGGATATAATGCGGTAAAGCAGTGCTCCGGGGTGGCAGGGCTGCGCACTCCGGTGGATCAAAGCAAGTTCAATATAATGTGGTTTCACCTATAATGCGGTAAGATTTTTTGGCTCCCGAGGACAGCATTATATCAAGGTAGAGGTGTAGTAGTAATAATTTAAATAATGGATTTTGGCAGAGCTCCCTGACTGGTTGGTATGTCTGAACGGCCCAGCCCCTCAAGAACTTATGCACTGGTTTAGTTTTGTCTATAGTGTTAAGTGTTTGATAATTGTTGCCTTTCCATTGTGATCTACTATGCTTGGTATTAAGTTGTTATATATATGGTTGTTATGTGTTTTTATGTTTTTGTTTTAACTTGTCTTTTTTATGCTCTTCCTTCCCCCTTTCAACAGCCCTCTTCTCTCTGTTCCCTGGAAGTCAAAGCCTTTCCCTTCCCAAGCAATAGTCTTCCTTTGCAGGTTCCTTCTGTTACCCACTTCGTTCAAGATATTCAATTCTGGAGTCTTTAGTAAGTATTTAAACAATAGCTTTTATTATAGAAATGAAATAATAAACACTAGGACTCTGTTGGTCAGGCAGAGTCACAATGGGGCAACCTAGCTAGCAGATAACTCCCAGACAGATGATGCCAAAGAAGTACTGATAACAGTAAACAGAATATATATTAATAATTGACCAATCAATACAGAGCATGAGGGAGTTATTGATAGGTAAGCAGATTAAAAAATGAGGAACTGTTGCTGCATAAACCAGTAACTGTTGCTGGGCAGAGTAAGAACTGTTAGAATATAAGAACATAAGAATGGCTGTACTGGGTCAGACAAAAGGTCCATCTAGCCCAGTATCCTGTCTTCTGACAGTGACCAATGCCAGCTGCCCCAGAGGGAATGAACAGAACAGGTAATCATCAAGTGATCCATTCCCTGTCACCTATTCCCAGCTTCTGGCAAACAGTGGTTAGGGACACCATCCCTTCCCATCCTGGCTAATAGCCATTGATGGACCTATCCTCCATAAACTTATCTAGTTCTTTTTTGAACCCTGTTGTAGTCTTGGCCTTCACAACATCCTCTGGCAAGGAGTTCCACAGGTTGACTGTGCGTTGTGTGAAGAAATACTTCCTTTTGCTTGTTTTAAACCTGCTACCTATTAATTTCATTTGGTGACCTCTAGTTCTTGTGTTATGAGGAGTAAATAACACTTCCTTATTTACTTTCTCTACACCCGTCATGATTTTATAGACCTCTATCATATCCCCCCCCCTTAGTCGGCACTTTTCCAAGCTGAAAAGTCCTAGTCTTATTAATCTGTCCTCTGACAAAATCTATTCCATACCCCCCATCATTTTTGTTGCCCTTTTTTGAGCCTTAGTGTTCAAGATGTGGGCATACCATGGATTTATATAGAGGCAATATGATATTTTCTGTCTTATTATCTATCCCTTTCTTAATGATTCTCAACATTCTGTTCACTTTTTTGACTGCTGCTGCACATTGAGTGGATGTTTTCAGAGAACTATCCACTATGACTCCAAGATCTCTTTCTTGAGTGGTAACAGTTAATTTAGACCCCATCATTTTATACGTATAGTTGGGATTATGTTGTCCAATGTGCATTATTTTGCATTTATCAACATTGAATTTCATCTGCCATTTTTTGCCAATCACCCAGTTTTGCCAGATCCCTTTGTAACCTTTCGCAGTCTGCTTTGGGCTTAACTATCGTGAATAGTTTTGTATCATCTGCAAATTTTGCCTCCTCACGGTTTCTCTTTTTCCAGGAATATAGCCTTTGTCTCCTCTTTCCTTGAGACCAACCCAGGGAAAAGGGAGTATCAGTTGCCTAGCTGTAGCAGGGACCCAGGAAGAAGCACCTTTCTTCCTTGCTTACCTGGCTTCTTAATACTCCCATTTGAGCTGGTAATGCCCCTTGTATCTCCCAGAGATTTTTTGAGCAAATCAGGGGATCACAAGTTTTTTATCCCAACTGTTTCATCAAATACTGGTTGAGTGTGGTTAGTCCTAACCTTTCGTTGACTTTTGCACCCCTTTCCCTAAAAAATACCTGTCCTGAGACCTCAAGCCTTTCCTTCACAAGCAGGCTAGGGTAGATACTGGGAACTGTCATATAGGTCATGTCTAATGAATAAGTTTGGACAGACCAAAATGATACTTATGCTGACTGTGCTGGCTTTTGACCTAGTTTTGTTTGGCATGGGTATTGCTTTTGTGACTTGTTTTTATGTAATCTTGCTTAAGTAATGTTCATAAGCTGCTGTGTGAGACCACGGTGATATGTTCTGACCATAGAATGCTGGCAAGAAGACAGGAAATAATGCAAAAAGCACATTCAGGAAAGATAAGGAAGTCTCTAAATCAAGTAAATGGTAAAATGACCTGATCAAGTATGCATGATATGAGCATTTCACAACAACATAAAAAAGTGTGGATAGCAAAAGCTAAGCAAACTGAAGCTTGTGCATGCATACTGTATGAGTTGCATAAGACATATAATACTTAGGGCCCTACCAAATGCACAGTCCATTTTGGTCAATTTCATGGTCATGGGATTTTAAAAATCATAAATGTCATGATTTCCGCTATTTAAATCTGAAATTTCAGGTGTTGTCATTGTCCTGACCCAAAAAGCAGTTGTGTGTGTGGGTGGCAGGGGGGGAGGAGGGGTTGCAGTACTGCTATCCTTACTTCTGCACTGCAGCTGGCAGCGGTGCTGCCTTCAGAGCTGGGCAGCTGGAGAGCAGCGACTGCTGGCCAGGAGCCCAGCTCTGAAGGCAGAGCCACCGCCAACAGCAGTGCAGAAGTAAGGATGGCGTGGTACGGTATTGCCACCCTTACTTCTGCACTGCTGCCTGCAGAGTTGGGCCCTTGATCAGCAGCAGCCGCCACTCTCTGCTTCCTAGCTCTGAAGCCAGCAGCGCAGAAGTAAGGTTGGCATAGTATGGTATTGCTGCCTTTACTTCTGTGCTGCTGCTGGTGGGGCACTGCTTTCAGAACTGGGCATCCGGCCAACACCCACCACTCTCCAGCCGCCCAGTTCTGAAGGCAGACAGAAGTAAGGGTGGCAATACCGCAATCACTCCTAAAATAACCTTGCGACCCCCCTGCAACTCCCTTTTGGGTCAGGACTCTTAAATTGTGAAATCTGTATAGTATAGGGTAAAAGCACACGAAAGACCAGATTTCACAGGGGGAGACCAGATTTCATGGTCCATGACACATTTTTCATGGCTGTGAATTTGGTAGGGCCCTAATAATACTTACATAAGAACATAAGAACGGCCATACTGGGTCAGACCAAAGGTCCATCCATCCCAGTATCCTGTCTACCGACAGTGACCAATGCCAGGTATCCCAGAGGGAGTGAACCTAACAGGAATGATCAAGTGATCTCTCTCCTGCCATCCATCTCCACCCTCTGACAAACAGAGGCTAGGGACACCATTCCTTACCCATACTGTCTAATAGCCATTAATGGATTTAACCTCCATGAATGTATCTAGTTCTTTTTTTAAACCCTGTTATAGTCCTAGCCTTCACAATGTCCTCAGGCAAGGAGTTCCACAGGTTGACTGTGCGCCGTGTGAAGAACAACTTCCTTTTATTTGTTTTAAACCTGCTGCCCATCAATTTCATTTGGTGGTCCCGATTTCTTATATTATGGGAACAAGTAAATATCTTTTCCTTATTCACTTTCTCCACACCACTCATGATTTTATATACCTCTATCATATCCCCCCTTACTCTCCTCTTTTCCAGGCTGAAAAGTCCTAGCCTCTTTAATCTCTCCTCATATGTAGGGTGACCAGACGTCCCGATTTTATCGGGACTGTCCCCATATTTGCTTGTTTGTCCCACATCCTGACCAATGTGCGGTCAGGACACTGGACAAACAAGCAATTTTGCCCTCCCCCTCACCCCCGACTCCACCCCCTCCTTCCCCCATTGGCTCCCTCCCCAAATCCCTGCCCTGGCCCCGCCTCTTACCCAAGCACGTGGCATTCCTCCTCCCTCCCAGGCTTGTTGCTGTAATGGCGGCAAGCCTGGAGGGAGTGGGTAGTGGCCGGCTTCCAGTTCCTGGAGCTGGTGAGTAGGGGCACTGGCGGGCAGGGGGGCTGGCAAGGGAACTGCTTCCCCAGGAGGGCGATGGGGGGGCTCTGGACCCCGGCAGGGGGAGAGCGGCTCAGGGCCGCACGAGTGGCCATGTAAAGTTTATCAGCTCGGGGTGGACCCCGGCCGGCTCCTCGCCCCTGTAGGGGGGTAGCGTCCACCCCTCCCCCCTCGTCCTGGCTCCTCAGCTG
This sequence comes from Trachemys scripta elegans, assembly GCF_013100865.1. Taxonomy (NCBI): domain Eukaryota; kingdom Metazoa; phylum Chordata; order Testudines; family Emydidae; genus Trachemys; species Trachemys scripta. The sequence continues at coordinate 105,247,133 of NC_048298.1, read as the reverse complement.
AGCCCCCCCCCATCGCCCTCCTGGGGGAGCAGCCCCCTTGCCAGCCCCCCCTTGCCTGCCCGATGCCCCTACTCACCAGCTCCAGGAACTGGAAACCGGCCACCACCCCCTCCCTCCAGGCTTGCCGCCATTACAGCAACAAGCCTGGGAGGGAGGAGGAATGCTGCTCAGCTGAGGAGCAAGGACAAGGGGGGAGGGGGAACTCGGCTCCTTACCTGGCCTGCGGCGGCCGGCGAGACATGCTGGTGCGGGGTGGGGATGCTACCCCCCTACAGGGCAGGGCGAGGAGCTGGCCGGGATCCCCCCCCCCCCCATCTGATAAACTTTACGTGGCCACTCGCGCGGCCCTGAGCCGCTCTCCCCCGCCACTGCCGGGGTCCGGAGCCCCGCGCCTCTCGCTCCAGTGGCTCCTTCCTTTTTTTTTTTGCTCTCCCCCCACCACGTCCCGATATTTCCTGTCAGTGATCTGGTCACCCTACCTCATATGGGACCCATTCCAAACCCCTAATCATTTTAGTTGCCCTTCTGTGAACCTTTTCCAATGCCAGTATATCTTTTTTGAGATGAGGAGACCATATCTGTATGCGGTATTCAAGATGTGGACATACCATGGATTTATATAAGAGCAATAAGATATTCTCCATCTTATTCTCTATCCCAGGGGTCGGCAACCTACGGCATGCGTGCCAAAGACGGCACGCGAGCTGATTTTGAGTGGCACGCAGCTCCCTGCCGCGGTCCTGGCCCCCCGCCCCCCCCCGCCCCCCCCCCCCCCACCGCTCTCCCCTGCGGGAACAGGAGACAGAAGCTTGGTTCTGTGGCAGCCAAGCTTCCCCCCTCTCCCACTTCTTCCCCAAGCTGTACTTTCCTGCTCCTCCTCCTCTCTGTCCATGGCCAATCAGCTGATGGCCCTAGCAAGGGGGAGGGGGAAGAATGGCGTGCACACTGCTCGGTAGAGGACGCAGAGAGAGGTAGGGACGGAGCCTGGGGGAAGGGGGTGGAACAGGGCATATCCCTTCCAGCCTCCTGCCCTGAGCCGCTCAGGGGGCTGGGAGCACCCCCACGAGACAAGCACCCCAACCTTCTGCCCTGCACCCCCCACCCCTCTGCCCTGAACCCCCCCACCCCAACACACACCCAGCCTTCTGCCCTGCACCCCCACAGCCCCATCCCTCTGCCCTGAACCGCCCCCACACACTCAGCCTTCTGTCCTGCACCCCCCACACCTCCCAACCTTCTGCCCTGAACCCCCACACCCCAACACACACCCAACCTTCTGCCCTGCACCCCCACAGCCCCCAGCCCTCTGCCCTGAACCCCCCACCCCAACACACACCCAGCCCTCTGCCCTGCACCTCCCACACTCCCCAGCCCTCTGCCCTGAACCCCCCACACCCCAAGCCTTCTGCCCTGCACCCCCCACAGCCCCCTGCCCTGATCTCTGAACCCCCGCCACACACACCCCAGACTTCTGCCCTGAACCCCCTCCCCCAGCCCTCTGCCCTTACCCCTGAAACATGCCCCCCCAAGTCTGGGGTCCCGGCCGCAGGTTCTGATCAGCCCTCTGCCAGCCTAGGTGAACAGAACCCCAGGCTGGCAGCGAGCTGAGCAGGCTGGTGGCGTAAGATCAGCATTTTAATTTAATTTTAAATGACGCATCTTAAACATTTTGAAAACCTTGTTTACTTTACATACAATAGTTTAGTTATATAATATAGATTTATAGAAAGTCCTTCTAAAAAACGTTAAAATGTATTACCGGCATGCGAAACCTTAAATTAGAGTGAATAAATGAAGACTTGGCACACCACTTCTGAAAGGTTGCCAACCCCTGCTCTATCCCTTTTTTAATGATTCCTAATATCCTGTTTGCTTTTTTGACTGCCGCTGCACACTGCATAGACGTCTTCAGAGAACTATCCATGATGACTCTAAGATCTCTTTCCTGATTAGCTGTAGCTAAATTAGCCCCCATCATATTGTATGTATAGTTGGGGTTATTTTTTCCAATGTGCATTACTTTACACTTATCCACATTAAATTTCATTTGCTATTTTGTTGCCCAATCATTTAGTTTTGTGAGATCTTTTTGAAGTTCTTCACAGTCTGCTTTGGACTTAACTAACTTTAGCAGCTTAGTATCATCTGCAAACTTTGTCACCTCACTGTTTACCCCTTTCTCCAGATCATTTATGAATAAGTTGAATAGGATTGGTCCTAGGACTGACCCTTGGGGAACACCACTAGTTACCCATCTCCAGTCTGAAAATTTATAATTTATTCCTACCCTTTGTTCCCTGTCTTTTAACCAGTTCTCAATACATGAAAGGACTTTCCCTCTTATCCCATGACAACTTAATTTACATAAGAGCCTTTGGTGAGGGACCTTGCCAAAGGCTTTCTGGAAATCTAAGTACACTATGTCCACTGGATCCCCCTTGTCCACATGTTTGTTGACCCCTTCAAAGAACTCTAATAGATTAATAAGACATGATTTCCCTTTACAGAAACCATGTTGACTTTTGCCCAACAAGTTATGTTCTTCTATGTGTCTAACAATTTTATTCTTTACTATTGTTTCAACTAATTTGCCTGGAACTGATGTTAGACTTACCAGTCTGAAATTGCTGGGATCACCTCTAGAGCCCTTTTTAAATATTGGCGTTACATTAGCTATCTTCCAGTCATTGGGTACAGAAGCAGATTTAAAGGACAGGTTACAAACCATAGTTAATAGTTCCGCAATTTCACATTTGAGTTCTTTCAGAACTCTTGTGTGAATGCCATACGGTCCTGGTGACTTGTTACTGTTAAGTTTATCAATTAATTCCAAAACCTCCTCTAGTGACACTTCAATCTGTGACAATTCCTCAGATTTGTCACCTACAAAGGATGGCTCAGGTTTGGGAATCTCCCTAACATCCTCAGCCGTGAAGACTGAAGCAAAGAATTAATGTAGTTTCTCCACAATGACTTTATTGCCTTTAAGTCAGGGGTCCTCAACGCGGTACCTGCGGGCACCACGGCGCCTGCCAGGGCATCCATGTGTGTCCGCCTACTGGCTGCCGGACAAGCAGCCGCCGAAATGCCGTCAAGAATTTTGGCAGCATTTCGACGGCGACACCTCTCGATGATGCCTCTTGACGTTGCCACTTCATGACGGCATTTTGGCGGCTGCTTGTCCGGCGGCCATGGTCCTCAGTGGCTAGTCGTCCGGTGCCCGCCCCACGGAAAAGGTTGGGGACCGCTGCTTTAAGTGCTCCTTTTGTATCTCATCGTCCAGGGGCCTAACTGGTTGTTTAGCAGGTTTCCTGCTTCTGATGTACTTAAAAAACATTGTTATCATCTTTTGAGTTTTTGGCTAGCTGTTCTTCAAACTCCTTTTTGGCTTTTCTTATTACATTTTTACACTTAATTTGGCAGTGTTTATGCTCCTTTCTATTTACCTCACTAGGATATGACTTCCACTTTTTAAAAGGTGCCTTTTTATCTCTCACTGCTTCTTTTACATGGTTGTTAAGCCACGGTGGCTCTCTTTTAGTTCTTTTATTGTGTTTTTTAATTTGGAGTATACATTTAAGTTGGGTCTCTCTTATCGTGTTTTGAAAAGTGTCCATGCAGCTTGCAGGGATTTCACTCTAGTCACTGTACCTTTTAATTTCTGTTTAACTAACCTCCTCATTTTTGCATAGTTCCCCTTTCTGAAATTAAATGCCACAGTGTTGGGTTGTTGAGGTGTTTTTCCCACCACAGGAATGTTAAATGTTATTATATTATGGTCACTATTTCCAAGTGGTCCTGTTATAGTTACCTCTTGGACCAGACCCTGCGCTCCACTCAGGACTAAAATTGAGAATTGCCTCTCCCCTTGTGGGTTCCTGTACCAGCTGCTCCAAGAAACAGTCATTTAAAGTATCGAGAAATTTTGTCTCTGCATTTTGTCCTGAGGTGACATGTTCCCAGTCAATATGGGGATAATTGAAATCCCCCACTATTATTGAGTTCTTTATTTTGATAGCCTCTCTAATCTCCCTTAACATTTCATCGTCACTATCACTGTCCTGGTCAGGTGGTTGATAATAGATCCCTACTGTTATATTCTTATTAGAGCATGGAATTACTATCCATAGAGATTCTATGGAACATATGGATTCATTTGAGATTTTTACTTCATTTGATTCTACATTTTCTTTCACATATAGTGCCACTCCCCTCCCCCCTGCACGACCTGTTCTGTCCTTCCGATATATTTTGTACCCCGGAATGATTGTGTGCCATTGACTGTCCCCACTCCACCAGGTTTCTGTGATGACTATTATACCAATATCCTCCTTTAATACGAGGCACTCTAGTTCACCCATCTTATTATTTAGACTTCCAGCATTTGTGTACAAGCACTTTAAAAACTTGTCACTGTTTGTCTGCCCTTTTCTGAAGTGTCAGATTCTTTTTTATGTGAATGTTTCTCGTCTGATCTGACCCATACTTTATCCTCTTCCATCCTCTCCTCCTGACTAAAACCTAGAGAATCTCTATCAATAGACTCTCCTCTAAGAGAAGTCTTTGTCTGATCCATGTGCTCCTTGGCAGCAATCGGCTTTCCCCCATCTCTTAGTTTAAAAACTGCTCTGCAACCTTTTTAATGTTAAGTGAGAGCAGTCTGGATCTACTTTGGTTTAGGTGGAGCCCTTAATATTGATTGGAAGATAACTAACGAATATGTAGTTTGGATGTCTATGCATTTGTTAGAATGTAAGGGGGTAGTTGGAGTACTATAGGAGAAATCCATCATGACCCACCTACCTCCCAAGAGAAGGTAACTGATTCCTATTTTTTTCTATATGTCTTTCATTTCTTACTTCAGTATTGTCAACAGAAGGTATGCCTCTGGTTCAAATACATGTTTGAATTAATCAATTCAAGTGTGGGGGATTCTCACCCCACCCTGGGGAACAACCTGAGATGGCTACTTACCTAGGTTAACTGTCAGTGGGTCACAGATGGTTTCTCAGGCCATTAAGGCCTAGCCACTTCCATGGACATGACTGATAGCCCATTGCCTTTTGACTGATATCATTGTCTCTTACTCATGCCCACACTCCCTTAATGTTACTTAGGCATTGCAAAGCTCCGCCTCCCTTATAACTTTTAGCCCAGCAATTGGGGCACTCACAATTGTGGCACTGTCTGATGAAGGGAAAGGATTTGAACAGGGAGTCCCCATTTCTCAGGTGAGTGCCCTGATCACTGGGCTATGGGATATGCTGGTGGAGGTTTCTCTCTTGTTGACGCTGTTCCACTTTAATTAAATAATTGAAACATTAAATATTAATTAGGTCAGAGAGTGTAAGAATCACTCTCTAGTTCTCCTTGCAGCCTAGACTTCAATGCTGAATTCCATGAAAGGGGTCTAGGCTTAGGACAGACCCCTCTCAGCGCCATCTTCCATTGGCCTCCTTAGGTGGCTCCTCACCTACCTTGCTGGCTTTTATGGATCTCATTCTAAGGCACCACTGTCTCCCCATGCATTAAATATCAGGATTTCCCATGGACCAGAGAAGTGAAGTCACTGACCCCTATAAAAGATGTTAACCATACAGAGTAGGGTTAAGGAATTGAGGACGACTCAGGAACAAGACGGGTCAAGTGCCCTCGTGCCCCGATGAAATAATTTCTTCACCATGGACAGGCCATGTGGCAGCAGGAAAAGTACAAATCTCTGCCACTTCAGGCTTGGCTTAACCTGATGAATAAACAGTTGAGCACTCCCAACTGATTATCTCCCACATGTGAAAAAGCTGCGAGTTCCATCCTATGATTGATAAAGATACCAGTAAATATCACCTTAATTCTAAAACTAAGACCAATCCTATGATTTACAGACTTTAAGGAGAAGGTATGAAAATCCTTCTGCATAGTGATTCAGGGACTCTCAAATCACTCTAATGCCCCACTAGCATGAGTGGCTGTCCATATGTGTCTGTCACAAACCATTCCCCAAAGTAGACCTGTAAACCCTTATTATGTAACTAGTAAGAGATCTCTGGGTAAACCAGTGCGATTTTGAAGCAGCTATAAGTGTGACTAAAAGTAATTTTGTATTTGTGCAAGACTGCCAGAAAAGTACAGGTATTATGTCAAAGTGGGGTGTGGCAAAGTTCCTCCTCTATCTTGGTGAGTCCTGCACTTATTGGCGGATTTTCTTGCCTCAGAGATTCACCATGTAGGTTGGGGAACAGCCCAGAGACCTTCCCCTCAGTCCAGGTCAATTGGGAGGTTTGGGGGGAACCCGGGCCCGCCCTCTACTCCGGGTTCCAGCCCAGGGCCCCGTGGACTGCAGCTGTCTATAGTGCCTCCTGTAACAGCTGCATAACAGCTACAACTCCCTGGGCTACTTCCCCATGGCCTCCTCCAAACACCTTCCTTATTCTCACCACAGGACCTTCCTCGTGGTGTGTGATAACGCTTGTGCTCCTCAGTCCTCCAGCAGCACACCCTCTCACTCTCAGCTCCTTGTGCCTCTTCCTCCCAGCTCCTCACACTCACACCACAAACTGAAGTGAGCTCTTTTTTAAAGCCCAGGTGCCCTGATTAGCCTGCCTTAATTGATTCTAGCAATTTCTTCTTAATTGGCTCCAGGTGTCCTAATTAGCCTGCCTGCCTTAACTGGTTCTAGCAGGTTCCTGATTACTCTAGTGCAGCCCCTTCTCTGGTCACTCAGGGAACAGAAAACTACTCATCCAGTGACCAGTATATTTGCCCTCTACCAGAGTCCTGTACCCCACTGGTCTGGGTCTGTCACAGGGGATACATTAGACTGGTTTCACTCTCAAAACTTCAATGTAGATAAAGTAACCTACATAGAAGTAAAAGGTGAAACCATTTAAATTGTTCTTGAGCTCATTTAATTACCTAAAACAACTCCCTATTTTTGCTACAGCTTTGCTGAATCGGGACATCAATAGCTAGATTATATAGCTATACAGATGAACAGGATATATAAATTATAAAGATGAACAGTAGGAGTGACAAAATAATTCAGCAATAGCAACCAATAAAATACTGGTCTGTGTTATAGTTCAGATTGTACATAAATTAAATTAGATTTAGGGAATCGGCCTGTATAGTGTGTTAAAGGTGACCTGTAATTCTTCAAAGGAAAAAAAATGGGTTTGTGGCCTTTTTTTGCTTCATTATGATATATAAAGGAGTTCTAATTTTCTTTTTAAATGTTTGAGTTTTTTGCATTAGATTAGAACTTAAGGTCCTGTCTAGCTGTAAGACTCTATGGGCTTGGCTACACTTGCAGATGTAGAGCACCGGGAGTTAAACTGGCCCTCTGAGACCGCTGCAGGGAAAGCACTGCCGTGTGTTTACACTGTCAGCTGCAAGCGCAGTGGCGTGGCCACATTAGCAGCTCTTGCAATGCCACAGAGAGCCGTGAATTGAGGTAGCTATCCCAGTGTGCAAGTGGCTTCGGCGTGCTTTTCAAATGGGGGGGATGGAGTGTGACAGGGAGTATGTTGTGTGTATGTGGGGGGAGAGACACATACACACATTTTGGGGGGCTGAGAGTGTGTCACCATGCTGTCTTGTAAGTTAAGACAGCAGCAGAGGGAAACCCCGACATCAGCCAGCCCTCCCGCACACACACACATGCACACATGCCTGCCTCGGCAGCAGCAGCATTCCCCAGTAATGGTTTGCTTTGTCCCGGAGCAGATAAGAAACAGAGCTTTGAAAGGGGATATCTGCATGCTTGCAGCTGAATTCAAAACAATGACAAGAGTGGACACTAGACTTCAAGTGATTATGGGACGTTTCCGGAGGCCAATCACAACGCAGTAATGCAACATGTCGTCCACACTGACACCCGGGCATTTCAGCCAGAGCGCACCATGCTCTATGCTTCTAGTGGAGGTGGATTACCAGGAGCGCTCCAGCTGCAGAGTCCAGGTGCTCTAAGTGCCTTGCCAGTGTGGACACCTCAGGAGTTAGGGCGTCCAGGGCTGATTTAATGTGTTCTAACTTGCAAGTGTAGCCAAGGCCTAAAATGACTGGAGAAAAAGTGCAATAATTCCACCAGAAATGTGCTGAAACTAGAATTTAGGAAATTACACAATATCCTTGTCAGTAGAAATAAGTACATTGTTTAGGAAGCAGTTAAAAATGTCATTGTAGTCAGGATGTGGTTACAGCAGTACACCAGTACAGGATATTTCTTAGGGATTTCATCCAAAGCCCACTGAAATCAATAGAAAGGTTCCCACTGAATGTCACGTACTTTGGATCAGACTCCAGTGGACTATTGCTACATACCTCAGGTTAGTTATATTGAAAGACAAGAGCTAAGACCAGGTCTACATTAGAAACTTTTGCCAGCACAGAAATGTTGGTTAGGTATGTGAATTTTTTTTTTGCAACATTTCTACACTGCAAAAGTCATAGTATAGATACTGTAATATCAGCACAAATGTATTTTTCCTGTATAGCTTATATGGTTTTGCCAGCATAAGATGTGTCTATAGTAGGAGGGTTTGCAGGTATAGCTATACTGACAAACCTTTTTTAGAGTATATCAACCACCTATAGGAGTGCACCAGTAGCCTACTAACTCACAATTCTACAATCCCTACTGAAAGAAACTGGGGCGCTGGAACAGGGAGGTCCAGAGGACTTGGCCCATCCACTTTTCGCCACATGCCCTGCCCCTGCTCCTCCTCTTCCCCCTGAGGCCCCACCCCTCAGCCAGGCCGGCAGCTGGACCCCAGCCAGGGAGCCCGGGCAGCTGTGGGGAGCCGTGGATCCTCCATCTCCTCGGGGGGTGGGACATGGTCCAGGGGTTTCTCTTGGGCCCCCCCACCCCAGGTAGGTAGAAGGGCCGGGGAACCCTTCTACTCTGGCTTCCGGCTTGACCGGAGCTGGGACCTTGCGAGTGAAGAGGAGGGGCAGGGGTGGGGCCATGGAGGAGGTGGGGGCCCCTGGTTCCCCCACTTTTGGGAAGGCTCTGTCGCTCCTGAAGTAAACTGATTTCCTCTTGGCTTCTAGCTTAGCTTTTTCAGTGGAAAATTAGGACTGAAAGTTGTTAGATCACAGATTGCTGCTGATAGAAGAGCTAAGCTCAAGGGTGACAAGAGGAAGGGGCAGTTCAGAATTGCCCTTTTCCTCCTCCAACCCTTTGCCTATCTCCTCTACCTGTCCCTTCTTTCTTCCCTCTCCTAAGAAACTGAATTGACACACTAGTGCTTAGTTTGGGTCCGTTTGGTGTCCTATAGCCAGATTTCAAAGGGACATAAGGGAGAGAGGAATTTTGTTCCTTCTAGGGAGGGGAGCTCAGATGTGAGTTATTGCAGTTTGGTTCATGGCTATTGCATCATCAAAAAGTCAGTGAGTGACTTTGGACTAGCCAAGTCTCCACCCATACTCCAATAGTCAATATGCTCAGGAGCAGGTGAAAGATTGCTGATTATTGGAGAAGGAGGCTGGGAAGTAGGACTTTGGGGTTCTAGTCCTCATTCTGCCATGTTTTAACTGTGTGACTTTGGACACATCACTAATCCTCACTGGCCAAAATCCACAAAGAGCCTTAGGGGTTGCAGCTTAGGGGTTGCAATGCTCAGTACTGCAGCACCTAAATTTAGACATCTAGCCACCCAGTATCCACGAAGCCTGGGTTAGGTACCTAGGCTCCCAAAACAATACATGATGAGAGATAAGTGCCTAAGAATGGGATCCACAAAAGCCACCACACTATGCAGGAAGCTGCCTAAACTAACCAATAGCAGATGCCAAGGAGAGGGGTGTGTCCTAAGCTCTGCCTCCTCAGGGAGTTTGGCGCTGGAGGGAGGGAGGTGCCTATCTCTGCTTGGGATCCACCACTTTGAACCCTCTCCTGCAGTTGGGTGCCTGAGAAGTTTTTTTGCAAGAAAGGTGGTGGCTCACACCTAACTCCACACAAAACAGCCCCAGGAGGAAGTGGGAAACAGGGAGGAGGACAAGAAGGATGACTTCCTTATAACTTTTAGCTGAGGGAATAGGGCATTCATCTGGGATGTAGCTCAATCCACATTCTGATGCAGAAAAGAGATTTGAACATGGGTCTCCCACCTCTCAGGTGAGTGTTCTAAATACTGTGTTCTGGGGTGAGTCTCGGTCTCTCCTTTTGAAGCCATTCCACTTGGCATAAATAACTAAATATGCATTGGGCCATAGAGAAAATGACTCTCTAGTTGAGTAATCACCACTGTTTAAATTTCCTGCTCCTCATCAAGCAGAGGGGGAAATTGAATGTGGGTCTCCCACATCCAGGTGAATGAACTAACCACTGGGATAAAGGTTATATGGCAGACCACCCCAATACCCTAGCAACACTTATCTTTCCCTGGTTTGAGGATTGTGCTGAGGTTTTGGCATGAAACAGGCATTCAGGCACCTGCCTGAGGCAACATTGCATAAGCCCAGAGGCACTTAGGGAACATGGGAACTTTTTGCAGTGAAAATTTAGGTGCCAGGGTGATTTAGGTGCCTCCAGAATTAGGCAGCAGCTGAGTAGATGTTTTAAGGAGCTCAGTGGTGCCTGACTTTTGGACTTAGGTACTAAAGTGGGAGTTAATAACAGAAATTACCTATCCCCATTTTACAGGAAAAAGGTGCCTAAGTCCTTTTGTGGATCTGGGCCTTCTCTCCATAGGCATGTTGTGTAGCTTCCATAATTAGGCCAAGATTTTTGAAATGTGCACTAATTTTTGGAGCTTCAATTTTTTGGGTGTCCCATTTTAGCCCTATGGCATCTTATTAGAAGTTCTCAGCATCCACAATTTCAAATCCATAGATTCATGATTTAAGGTCAGATGGGGCTATTCTGATCATGGGGGCAAGAGGACACCTTCACATAGTGCTCTCGTTATGTGCTATTGACTTAACACAACAAATGTTGTCAAAAGGCTACCGATATGTACCAATTTAATGTGGAAGGTTTGTCGCATACTCTGTGGCTATCTTTCAAGAGTTCTCAAGATGAATAACATTGTTTGTTGAAAAGCATGATCCACACGCAATGCTGAGCTTAATCAATTTTAAAAGGTAAATTGAGGAAATGTTTATGACAATTTAGCACCACCTTAATCAACTATAAAGTATAAGTAAAACAGATAGAGCAGGATAGGATAATCAGTTGCCCAGTCCTGGGACGATGATACCTTTTTCTGGCATTATCAATTCCATATTTGTTCGACTTTGTAGATCTTGTACTACTCTTCCTGTGGTCATAATTACCACTTTTTTATATACCTTATATGCTTACATAACCCATACACCATCCTTGCTCTTGCATGTGTTACCTAACTGATTACTCATCACCCTTGTCCATATTTGGTATATTCCATGCTATATACATACTGCGTTTTTACATAATATTCTGTTTCAGATTGTGACATGTTGGTCACGGATCCCTCTGCTGATATTGTTATCTACATGGTGTGGCCTAACTGTTTTCCTGTTTCTCAGTTTTACATGTCTTTGCAGCCTTATTCATTTGACCTGTCACCCTGACTCAGTTGTTTTTCCCATACTGTTATCTATACGTAACAGGCTACTCACACAACTCCTGTTTACCTGGTTTCTAAACTTTTATTTGTTAACAACATTGATGGTGTTGCTTTTCAAGAAACTCATGCTGTAGACTACGAGCAAGCTGCAAGATACAAAATTCATGGTGAGAAACTCATTGTAACGTGAACGATGCAAAGTATAGCCTCATCATGCACATCAGGCATGGTTAAAAATGTCCCAGTTCTGGAGGAATTCAAGACCATAGAAATTTCTATTGCTGCAATAAGAATTGCCAACTGACCATAACAAACATCTAAAAGCCTCCAAATCTTGAATGGCCGAAGCCCTCATACCCATCTTTTCTTCATCCAGCCATGTACTTGAGTGACTTTAATAGCTGCTACTCACAATGGGGCTACAGCGAAATGATGCAGAGGGTGAGCTGTTCACAGATTGGGCTTCATTTGCAGATGTCCACCTTCTTTTTGACCCAAAACAACCAGAAAATTTTCACTTTGCTAGATGGAACACTGAACACAATGGGGTCCTCTGCTTTCTGAAGAAAAACAATAGCAGAGTTCCTCTGCAAGATTTGTGGACAGTGCTTGGAAAATTTCCTCATAAGAAATACTGTCCCACTGTTCTGCATGTCTGCTTTGGAGTCCCACTGATTGAATCAATGCCAAAACCATGAATTTTCTGCATTGAGAACCGGGTTGCATAAATTGCAGAAGTTGAAGACAAGATGCACCATACCAAGTCAATCCCCGAAAACTTTGTTCACCTTTTGTGGCAGCTTTGACAAGAACACATTCCCTGCAGCTATCAAAAGGTCTGTAACCTTGCTAGCAGCCAGAGACAGAAGCACTCTCCAAACAGTATGAGAAGAGCAGTCATCTGGACACAACAAAAGCACTAATAGAATCATTGAATTCTGTCCAGCTGAAGAAATGAAACACAACATTGGAGGGTCTTGACTTCACACATTCAGTTGTGAAGCTTGGACGTGCCTCTGTAAACTTGGAGTCATGGACTATGGACCAGGGTGTAGGCAATCATGCCTAATGGTCAGAGATGGGAGCCAGAAACAGGAGCCAGGGGTCAGAGCTGGACACAGAGTCAGGAATCAAACCAAGGGTCAAACCAGAGCTGGAGTCGGGGGTAGTGCAGTAAAGCAGAGACCTGGAGCAAGGCAGGAACTGGGAGCAGAAGAGGATCTGGAATAAAGAGGGCAAGAATCAGGAAACAGTTTGGAGGCAGGAATCAGGATCAGACAGGAAGACAGGGCTCAGGTATCATGAGAGTCCAAAGTGACAATCAACCAGGAATTCACCTAGTTTCTCAGACAACTTTCTATGCCTCCTTCTGGCTTAAGTAGTGCATTAGAGCCAATCAGTGTGGCCAGACATCTTCCCAAATAGGGAGCTTAGTGGGCAGAGGCTTTGGTGAGTTAGGGCTCTGATAGTCTCCTTCTCCACTGGTTCTGGTGAGCTGGTGGGTGGTCAGCCATGGTCTGAGTACCGCCTAGGGACCTGTGTTCGCGATCCCTCATGCTGACATGGTAGAACATTCAATTGAAAGTGATGGCCAATGCTGTTGCCTCAAACCTTCTCTGTAATTTGAAGACCAAAACTGTCCAGCTGACTAAACAGAAGGTTCAGAAAGAGCTCTTTCTAAACATCCAACAGAGTCCTGCTACTTCACTGCTATCATCCCCATATACTACAGAAGAAATAAACATGGCCCTCATGGCCACTAAAAGCAGGAAAGCTCTGGCAAGGACAGCATTTATCCCAAATTCTTTAAGAATCTGGGTCCAAAGGGACAAGCATGGTTGGCAGACCCATCTGTTGCCATACATTGAACAGTAAAATCCCAAAATGCTGGAATCGGACCACCAGCTATTGCCCAATATCAGTCTGCACCATTAACTTGCAAGTTGTGGAGAGGAGTCTGACCCCTATCTTTGAGGCCATCCTGCCAAAGGAACAGGTCAGTTTCAGACCAGGAGGAAGTTCCTGCGACCAGGTTCTCACTATTACTAATCATGTTGAAGTTGGCTTCCAACAGAATTAAAAAACTGGAGCGACATTGATAGGTTTATCTGCGGTATATCACACCATATGGAGATATGGGCTATTGCTGAAGGCATTAAAGGTCATCAAATGCTGTAGCACTATACAACTCCTGACCACAATGTTGAGCAACCATAGATATCATGTCCTTTGACTGGACAGATCAGCAAAGCGCGCATGGTCGATGATGGTCTACTTCTAGGATCTGTGCTGGCTCCTTCACAGTTCAAGATTCACATTAGTGATTTGTCTGATACAATTTTGCATAAATTCATTTATGCTGATATAAGCAGAGTCAGGATGAGCTCTACCCTGACCTGGTGGTGAATTATGGCGAGTGTGGAAAAGAACTCCAGGGGCTGATCTTGTTTGCATAGGCACACCCACCCGCCTGGCATGAAACAACAGCAACTGAACAGTTACTTTGGCTGGTGTGGGATCCCCAGTTTCTCTGTTATTGGGGCAGGAAGAATAAAGTTTTGTTACCCTGATTCTGTGAATCAAGGCCAGTGGAACTGTTGTATGACAGAAGGACTGAGTGAGTCCTTCACCATTACCTAAGTAGCACTTGCTTGACAAGGGGCATGGGTTACAAAACCCAGTGAATAGAGAGAGGATGGGGACAGGTATTTGTACCTGATGTTATGCCCCCCCCTTGAGGGCTTGAAACACCAATTGCACCACCCTCTCTCTCCACTGTTGAATGTCAGAGCTAACTTTGATTCCATTAGGAATCTAGCTACAGGCTACTAAGCTGAATTCACTTTGGGCCAATGGTGCACTAGCACTGGGGCTCCCCTACTCTGAGTTGAAATCACAAAAGAGTTAAAGTTATAAAGTGCTGTGTTAACTAGTGGGGGAGCCTGAAGCTATATTGCTAAGCAGCTGGCGGAGCAATTTGTGGGGACGACTGGAGGAGCGGCATGGGGACGGTTGGCACGGCCCAAGGAACAGCGAGCGGAGCTGTTTGCAGGGATGGCTGGAGTGGCTCACAAGTCGGTGAGTGGAGCGGAGCGGTTTGTGGGATGGCAGGAAGTGGACTGGCTCGTGTTGAAGGCTGCAGCGGAACCCCACGGAGAGATGGCCGGGCTCGGATCATGTAAGGTGCACCTTAACACCCTGCATGCCCCCCTTTTACTCTGGGGCTGCACTGACCAGGGACAGAGACTTTGGGGGTTGTTGGACTTTTGGGACTTTGGGTGGTTGCTGGACCCAAGAGACTTTGGGGGTATTGGACTTTGGGGACTCTGGGTGATTTTTGGGTTGCTGGATTCAAGAACCAAAGTTGAAAGGACACAGCCCAATTTGCTGGGGTGGGGTTTTTTTTGCTCATGGTTTGTGTTAGGAATCCTGTTTGTGGTGTTTTTTTCAATTTAATGCTGATGTCATTTATCTCATGTTATTAAACATTTTCTGCTACACTCAGACTCCGTGCTTGCGAAAGGGGAAGTATTGTCTCTTAGAGGCACCCAGGGGATGGTATGTAATTGTCCCAGTGCATTCAGCATTATGGACTCCATTTCTGGCTTTGACTCCTTCCCTTTGACTTTATTTCTGGGTGGGAACCTGTGTCTCATGAAAGGACGTCCCTTTTTCCAGCCACTTGACAACCTTCTCCTCTATCTAAGTTCACATGTTCTACCTGCCGGAGTTTCTTGCTGTTAGGTGTCGATTGTTCAGCGATTAGAGGTCTCATGGTCTGTCCAGATCTTCTGTTGATCTGGGTTGGTTTCAACCAGTTCTTTAATGACCCATTCATTCCACCCTAGACAACTAGGCAATACACACACACCTCATGTCTCCTGCTCTGCTCAAAGAGCCGCATTAACCCTTTTGCATGGACTGGGTAGCCACGCTAAGGACATAGGGAAACTGAGGTACACATAGGCTTCATGAAAATATTACAGCAAATTCCTACGTCATCACACCGTCTGAATGCACTCCTGAAACCTCACAAGCCTTTTTGGATCAGGCTAAAACTTTGAAAGCATTCTCGTTCAATCCTGAGGCACACTTAAAAGAATTCTGGGATAACGCTAATGTCCCAAACAAACACTGGATTGCCAACCCCACAAAAGAACTTCTGCACTGAACCTTTTCAGAATATTGCATGGCAGATGCAGTCACCCCAAATATCTCTAGAAGATGGGAGAGAATGCATAAATGTCTGTGGACACCACTTGCCAACTATGGATTGCATTGAAAGTTAGCACCTGTTTCAACAATTAGCCTGAGATGTCACTGGCAATGTCTACACTACCGCTGGATCAATGCTGCAGTGATCGATGCACTGGGGATCAATTTAGCCATTCTAGTGAAGACCCTCTAAATTGATGGCAGAGTGCTCTCTGGTTGACCCTGGTACTCCACCGAGACCGAGAGGAGTGAGGTAAGTCACTCTCCCATCGACTCAGTGCAGTGTAGACACCGCAGTAAGTCAACCTAAGCATAGGCGTGGGAAGGAAGGGTGAGGGGATTGCTGCAGAACCCCCAGGTTTTGCGCCCAGTGTCCTTGTGACTTGCCCATCATCCCCACCGCCCAGGGTCCCTGCTGCTGGCCCCATGCCCCTGCCACCCGAGATCCCGGCCGCCGGGCCCACTATGGTCCTGGGGTCCTGGCCGCCAGCCCTGCATGCAGGGTCCCGGCTGCCGGTCCCAGCATTAGGGGACGGTGAGGGGCACGGACAAGGGTAAAGGTGGGTGCTTACAAAAACTGTTCCAGTGCCACTGGACCTAAGCTACATCAACTCCAGCTACATGAATAACATAGCTGGAGTTGTGTAACTTAGGTCGATTTACAGCATCAGTGTAGACATAGCCTCAGACTATCACCAAGCCATTCCCAAAGCTACTTACTGGCTCACTAATCTGAACTTGATTGTCTAAATGTTGCTAATCACTTCTTCTGTCAGATGAAAGATTATGATAATCTAGGCTGACCTCTTGCATAACAGAGTCCAGAGAATTTCATATAGTAATCCTTTGCCAAGTCCAATGATGTAAATGGGATCAGTGGGTGCTTGCACCTCTGAAAAACAGACCCACAGCTGTATCAAGCTGGACACCCAAAAACGGGCATCCAAAGTCAGTGTGCACTTCTGAAATTTTTGTCTTAATATTTTGATAGGGGCACCGTCACTTTAGAGTCACACTCTGCCTGAAATATTTAATCTACTGTAGTTATGAACATCTTAGAGTACTATAAATTAAAAAAAACAAGAGAAAAATAATCTCATTTTTTTCAGTTTATTTTACAGCACTTTGAGGATAGTCATTTTCAATGTCTTCTTGATTAGTTGGTTAGGCTCTGATATTACACTCAGTGCAGTTATCAGTGACAAGCGCTTAGTCAGTTTCTCCTATTTATATGGGCTTTTCCCCACAACAACAGGCAGTTAGTTTTTGAGAACTGTGCTGACTTTGTTTGGTTCTGTGCTCCTAACACTGGGATCATTATGGGTAGAGAAGTAAAAAAAGAGTTGCAGTGCGGGGGGGGGGGGTGAGGGCTCTGGCTGGGGGTGCGGGCTCTGGAGTGGGGCTGGGGATGAAGGGTTTGGGGTGCAAGCTGCCTCGGGACTGCGGTAGGGAGAGAGGACTCCCCCCAACCCTCTCTTGTGGCAGCTCTGAGGCTGGGACCAGGGGAGAGGTGCCTCTCGCTGCCTGTGTGGCCCTTGATAGCCTGCTGCATGGCCACACAGCTTAAAAGGAATGTAGGCCCACACCAGAAAGTGTAGCTGGGCAGGATCAGGTTACGGTATGCGCAACACCGACTGAGAGTGAACCACAATTAAAGCCTGCTTACTGGAACCTCCGGGATTGTTTCTTTGTGTTAGATGTTTCTTTATCAACCCAAGATTTGAAGTTGATACTGTCCTTTAAAACCCTGATATATCTGGATGAAAGGCACTGGGGAAGTGCAAAATAGAAGTCTGGATATAAAAAGTACAAGAAATGAGAATCTGAAAAACACAACCACTAGTTCACATACCTCTCTCATGGGCTGTGTCTATGCATCCAGTATTGGAGAAACATCACATTATGGTACTAGCACTCATACAGCTGTACAAGTGCTCCTACTGGCACTGGTAGGAGCCTTAGGCTACATCTACACTGCACACCACTGGTGGTTGTATCTAGGTATGTGTAGCTGCATGCTGCAGTGAAAGGCTCTGGTTGGGGGAGCCATAGGGAAAAGGCTCTGGCAGCTCTGTGCTTCCAGAGGCTCTCATTGAGATAAGGAAAGGCTCCAGCAGTGGGGAAAGGCCCCGGCAGCTCCCTGAGTCAGTGAAAGGCTCTGGTGGTGGGGAGATGACAGAGTCTTTCCTTGCTGCCTTTCCCTGCAGCTGGGACAGACTCCAGCAGCAAGGTGGCAGGGGATCATTGCACTGTTAAAAATAGCAGTATAGACTGGGGAGGCACTGCTTGGCCATGTAGAGAGCCTTGTAGGCTAGATACCTACAGGGTTAAGGCATGTCTTTACTCTAATCACCTAAGCAATGCTTCACTGTCTACACTGCTGTTTATACCCATGCTAGATCGGTGTGTAGTGTATATACTCTACACATTGCCATAAAGAGTGTGCAGTACAGACATATTTTTAATGTAGACATTTCACTGGTGTTTTGACTAACAAACTGTTGCATGTTTGATACTTCTAGATCCTTGGTAGCTGGTGTACACTGGCACATGTACCATTGCTTACACGGGTGCTGGTGCAACAGTGGGAAATTTCCTTTGTTAGCAAACAAACCAAACTCCCTTGAATTTTTGTGTTTAAACTGAACCTAAGTGTGTTGTCAATAATGGATTGCATGCATCCTCTTACTCTGACCCATTAACCTTTAGGAAATGTGTTCAGATGGCCAGGAAGCGGCAGATGTTTTCAATGATTGCTAAGATAAGCTAAAAGCATCTCTCAATAAATCCATTATCAGGAATGACTTGTTGTTACAGATGTTTTCTGTTATGACGACTTGGTTTTCAATTACGTAAAACAGCTTATCAATTATGTAAAAATCAAGATACCATGAAAAGAGTTCCATGAGTCAATAGGTCATTTTCTCTCTCTTTTCTGTAAATACACATAGTATATAAAAGGGTGAAATTCTGAGAACTAGTTGGAAGAGACCGCTGCTGCTAAGCTGCTCCCCTAATCGGGTTGGTAATGTATGGACCTTCCTTTGGTATCATGCTGTTTTATCTTTGATTAATAAAGCTTATTGATCCTGATTAGCAGGGTAAGGAATTAGCTTAAGCTAAGTTAACATAAGGCACGCTTCAATGGATCTGAGTATCCCATAAATTCCTAAATCTATGTAATTAAATTGATAAAACATTGTTTTGACAAAACCTAAAATTATATATATATGTTAACCAAGTCTGAAGACTTGCCTAAAGGATCAGCAGCCTCTAAAACAGCGGTCCCCAAACTGTGGAGCACAACCCCTAGGGGGACACAGAGGAATGTTATGGGGGGCATGGAAGGGATAAGGTGGGGATGTGACATGAATAGTTTGGGGACCACTGCTCTAAAAGACTGAGCTCAAAAGACAACTTCAGAGAGCAAATAGAACTAAAATCAGCTGCATTCCTTGCACTGTTTGTGGTGTGTCGGATGTGGTTCTTGTGTGTGATGAGAGGTGATTAGCAAAGTCCAAATAACCAAGTCCAGAGCAGTGAGCCTGTGAACAGCTTTAGTGTTATCTGGGTTTTTCTGAACCCAAAAGTTCTTGATAACTTTATTCTTTGCAAGACGATGTCAGGAAAATCAATCAATCAATCGGGAACACGACTCTTCCATCTGATAAATGATTAGTACAAACAAGAGTACTTTCACTTTAAGCTTTTACTTTATTTAGTCTCAAGCACATACACACATATGCAACAGGTTAGAGCACGCTAAACCTATAGTTACCCAAAGTCTGGAGTGGTCTTTGAGTGTTCGACAGCAGATTTCCAGTGATCAGCCTTCCATCTGCTGCTGGGGATCATAAGATAAGTCCCCTCAACTCAGTTGTTTTCCCCTATTTATGCTTGTGTTACACAGCTTGTCAATCACCAGTTAGTTAAGGAAGAAGTTTCAAGCTGTTAGTTGTGCAGATATGTTTCTGCAGAGTCCACAGTCTCGTTGGCCTTGAAAAAACACACGCGAGAAGTCAAATATAGACAGACTTCCTGTTTTTTTCAAAACCACATACTTCAGCTATTTAAAAGAAACTTCAATGAGATGGTGCAGGATCATGCTCAATTCTCATGGTCACCTCATCCCACCCCCATCTAGCCCAGTTATACTAAGGTTGCTACAAAGGCCTCACAGCTGCTTTTGGCAATAAGCATGATAATTGATATTCCAGTTATTGGCAGTGGCCGAGGCATTTTGCTGAGCTGTTGCTGTCTCCCCTAACATTAGGAGTGGCTTGGTGTAAGTCTGAGATGCCACCGGCAAATGAGCACTGACATACAATGTCATCTATCATTGGTGACTGGTGTCTACAGACACATTGTCTCTGATCTTCTACAGATGTATGAGATGACAGTATCTGCCATCCAATGTTCTGAAATGGTTCAATGCGACAATTGTTCCCGGGGTAGATTAAAACCTGGAAGTTCTTGTGTGGAGGTGACAATCCAGTGTTTGTTTGGGACACTTGCATTATCCCAGAATTCTTTCTAGTGTGCCTCAAGATTGAATGAGGATCTTTAAGAGCTTTGGCCTAACCCCAAAGAGGCTTCTAAGATTTCAGGCATATTGTGTGTTTGAGTTTAATGACGATTCAAGATTGTCAGATAGGTTTAAATGGAATTATTTAATCAAAGATTAATACGGCATTATATAGAATACAGAAAGAAAATATATTTTACCACTCTCTGTAAATGGTGAAGAAAAGGTAATTTGGTCCCTTCTCTGTACCTATGTTGGAATACTGACAGTGTTCATTCCCAGATAACTTTCTAATGTTCTTTCTTGTTATGGGAGGTGAGACAAAGAAATTCCTTTTTGGAGGGAAAATTGCTTTCCCATGATTAATTTTACCGTGTGTGTTTTGGTTTTGATATTTTCGTTTTATCCAGTTATTTATGGAATTTTATGGCATCTTTAGGTTACGTGATTGGTAAACTAAAAGGAATTCTAATCTGCTCATTGTTATTAACAGTTGTGACAACCAACAGTTCTTAATGACTTAGTCATCTTTCAATGGATCCTTATTTCATTCATTACAGAATACATCTATAACAAGAAGTACCGCTTAGCAATCACAGAACATAATTAAATTATCTCTCACCTTATCACCCAGTCTTGTTTATAGCATTCTGCTGTAGACACTGTGAGGTTGATTGGTCTTTTCCCTAGACATCTAGATTCCCAGACTTGGAGGCACCAGGAATAATGAATTACAGCTGAATGCTCAATCACATGACATTCCTGTATCCAGGTCACTCACGGGTTAAGAGCCAACACTCTTGGCCTTTGAATTCAAATGCACTCTTTGCTAATATCATAAAAGTTCTGGGAGAATAGTTAATATGCAAATTAATCTAATATACAAAAAAAAAGAAGACTTAAAAAGGTTGATTTTTTTAACAGGCATGTCTTCAGATGGTTCTGGAGATCCTCATGAATTGGTAAGTTCAGGTTGGCCATAATTCAATGGTACTCACGAGCTGTATGTGTGTGTGTCTCTGTATTTTGCGTGGGGATATATGTGCTAGAGTAGGCAATTGTTGAACAGATGTTGATTTTAATGTTCCGGTTATGATTCTTTTCACAGCATTAAGCTGAAGGACTTTGGTATGTGAGCTGCCCACCCAGATTGGTGAGTGACATTCAGCAGTTGACAATACCAATGCTAGAGTCATTGTTTGAAGTGTATGCGCTTTTATCTTTTCACATATTTTTATCAGATGCGCTTTAAAAAACAAAACAAAACCCAAGCTTCTATCCAAGGTTACACCCTAGCACACACAAAATGTGATCATTTAGGAGTACACAGAGCCCTCAACTTTGTGGGACAGTGGAAATGATTTCTAAATATCTAGGATTTTTAAAATGTTTATTTTTAATTTTAAGGCTGTCCATATTGTTAGAACAAAGGCCAAATACTCGCCTATTATCCCAGCTGTTCCCCATGGCCATAGCTTCCTTTCCCATATATGAACGTATAGCAAGACAATCAATCAAAGAGGCCCAACAGATGTATCCTATTTACGGCCCCAACAGATGTATTCTATTTGCCCCTAGAAAGGAATTTAAAAATTCCATAGGTCAGCAGAATGTATGCACGTTAAGTCATTTGTTACTGGGTTTAAAAAGGCTTGCTCTATACTTGTAAGGTGTGTTCCTCCCTCTGGCATGTGTCGAGGGAAGCACCCGCTCAGCTGACTGAACAATAAAGAACTTGAAGCCATCTTCTAGACTCCCGTGCCTCTTTGGGGTAATTGGGCAGCTCCAGGGGGAAACGAGCCCATTTGGCTAACAATATACTACAACTGCTAGGGACAGATCCTGGCCCTAGCATGCAATCACCGTTTCACTGGGGTGCCAGGGAGGGAAAGCATACTCTTTCCCTGTATCCCAGGCTATGGCAGAGAGAGCCCACATAGTTCCAGATCATTTCCATGTAAGCAAAACTGAACCCAGAGCAAGATTATTAAGTCCAATAGTTGCTGAGCAAGAACAGGATTACTTGTTTTCATATAATCTTTTAACAATTAAGAAATTGCTGACAATATAGTTTTCTTGCCTATTTTTTCAATATAGTTTTCTTGCCTAATCCTGCAGCACATTCACAATGCAAAATGCTCATCGACTGCATTGGGACCCATTGACTGATCCTTAAGGCAGAGATAAATTAGCTGATGAAAGTAATAACAATGAAACTTGCCAACATTTTTGGTAGTGTAGCAGAGTTGCCACCCCAACATTCCCCCTCCTGGCTGGATGTGGTGTTGCAGCAGCTGAACTTCAGTTTCCCTCTTCTGTTCTTCAGCCTATTCTGGCCATAGCAGTGGTCTTACCCTCCAGCCAAAATACATTCAGGAGTCTGACCCCTTCCAGGGCCCCAGAGTCCTTTAACACCGCCAACAAAACTACAACTGAATCTGCAGTCTCATCTGGACTTGGTGAGCTGCATCCTCCTCATAGGTAGGGCCGGCTTTAGGAAGTGCGGGGCCCAATTTGAACAGTTTCGACGGGGCCCCAGCAGGGATGACTAAAAAAAACAGCCACTTGAAAAGAACCCTTTCATTTCTTCCATGTATTATTTACTTTTCATGACTATATAATAACAAAATTATATATTAATTAGCTGATTTTCACTTTCATATTAGGAAAATAATTCATGTTTTGATAGTTGTACAACTGATTTTCTTCAATAATGTTTATTTTATTAAAATTTATAAAATATTTCCTTATTAATATAAAATTGTGCCATCCTCCGCCCCCCCAGCGCCTCCCGGCCCACGGAAACAAACCCTGCTTCCCCAGCACCGCCCCGCCGAAACAGCTGTGGGCCGAAAAGGAAGGTTGGGGGGGGGGTGACATAGGGTGACCAGATCACAGCAATAAAATAGGACCCGACCCCTCCCCGCTCGGCCCCACCATCACACCTCTCTTCACCCCCTAGCCCCCCACTGGCTTACTGTGTCCCTCCTAGTCAGTCCCCCACCCACCACTTGCCTCCTTTCACCTTCTCCCTCCCCTGCAAGAAACCCCCATGCCCGCCCCTAGAACCCCTGCTGGCTCACTGCTTGCCTCTTTGCCCACCCGCCGCTTGCCCACCCGCTCGCCCCTCCCCCCAAGTATAAAGACTCATTCAAAGACCCAGGGGTCACTATGTTACTGCACACAGCAGTCAATCAGTGCAGTTGAAGATAAATCTCTGCATTATGCATTTTTGTATAACTTTTATATGACTTTGTATTGAACCTTGGTAATGTTATAGCTGGCCCCTAAGGTAGTATAATTAAGGTAAAAGAAAAATGTCTTTTTGCTAGAAGTAGAATAAGTTCTTCCCCCCACTTTGTAATCAATTGACCTGTTGAATGAATGAGGTCTGAATGAGGAAGGTGTGGAAGGCAGGCACTTCCAGACAGCTGCAACCCTTGGAGAGGGGCTGGGAGCCAGCCAAGGAGAGCTTTGCCCAGGGCTGAGTTTGGGTGCAGGCTCCGGGCTGGGGCACGGTGTGGGGTGCAGGATGGGTGGAGGGGTGCAGGCTCTGGGAGGGAGTTCGGAGGGGTGGGTGCAGGCTCTGGGACAGAGTTTGGGGGCCGAAGAGGGGGTGGTGGGTGCTGGGGGGGAGGGGACTGCCATCACATGTGGCTTCCTTCCTCCCCTGCTGCCCCTCACCATAGCCTCGGTGGGGGATGGGGCTGCCCCTTGCCCAGTGTTTGCAGGAGTGGTGGCTGGGGGGAAACCCAGTCAAACTCTGGTTTTACTCTTTCATTGATGGGTCACTTTAACCCCTTACAAACCCCTTCCCGCCTCTCTCACCCCCCTTTTCTACTGGGCTTGTTTCATCTTTTCAGTGGAGCCAGATGAAAACCACAAACCCCAGCGAGAGCAACAGGCTGGAAGACTAGACTGAACCCACCACCCACCCAGTCTAGTCCATCCCAGAGCCCAGGACTGAGGGCAAATGTCCCCCCACCCCCGGGCCACCTGCTTCCACTCCTGGCCTCTCCCAGCGCCGTCAGCGATTCCGTGTGGCTGCATCGGGTGGGATTTCAACCGGACCCCCTCTCCCCCTGGTAAATTCACCCCTGTTTTGCGACCACTCTGCACCAAGAGCACCTTCCTTCCCTGCCCTAGAGCTGCTGGATGGCTAGAAAGCTGAGCTGGGTGTTTGATCGATCCGGAATATTATCGTGCCCCCCCCCCAAAAAACCCTTAATGTCCACACAGCTTTGGGGGGGGGATATTCCTCCCCCCCAAAGCCGCTCTATTTTATTGTTGCAGGGCAAATGAAGGAGCCAGAGTTTAATGGAAATATTCAGCCCCTACAGTGGTCTTGCAGCAGGGGAAGCAGAGTTGATGGAAAGGGAACTGGTTTGGATAGGAGCCCCCCGTCCCCCTCCTTTGCAAAATAATTTGGGGAGGGGAATCAGATCACTCCTTGCCTCAGTTTCCCCTCTCTCGGGGGAGAAGGGAGAGATAAAAGTCTCAGCCTGCCGTGTTGCAGACCTTTCGCATTCTCCCCTCTTGATGTATTTGATTTCCTCCTCCAAACTTCCCTCTCTCTCTCACCTGGAATTCACAGCACTAAGTACCGGCTCGGGGCTTTCTTCCTGGGTTACATGGTCCCGAGTTTAGTTTTGAAACACTAACAGACACAGGCAGGCACAAACTCACCCTCAAACAGCAACACCACCGAAAACCACAAAACCAACCCAATATTACAAACCTATGGGGAATCATGGGGTCAAACACTCACCGACCGAAGCCCCAGCAGCTGCTAAGGTGAGTGAGGTCCACTGCAGAGATTCCTGTCTCCCACCGGACCAGAAGCCCCGTAGGTGTCTCCTCCAGGTGAGTGCTGGGGGGAGGGGAGGGGAAGGCTGCAAAGCACATGTGCCTTCTCCTCCCCTCCCCCCCCCTCCTGACCTGCAACAGCCGCTGCTGCTTCTGCCTTAGCCCCCTGCTTCCGGGAGAGCCATGGAGCTTTGCTTCAGGCAGGGACACTGCCCGATCTGTGCGGGGCCCTCTTAGGGGCGGGGCCCAATTCAGGGGAATCGGTGGAATCGGCCTAAAGCCGGCCCTGCTCATAGGCACACCTCAGCTGCAATAATGTTTTCCTACACCTCATCACAGGCTCCTTTGCTGCAAAAAATTCCACTGTCCAGGGACTGGCAAACTCCTCCCCTTGCCTAGAGGTCAGGTAGGCTGCTGCTTGCCAGGGTCCCTTCAGGCTTCCAGCTCTCCCTTGGAGTAACCAGTCTGCTCTTTTCTCCTTGTCAGTCCTCTTTCAGGCTGCTTTCCAGAAGGCGGGAATGCCTCATCTCCTCTCCATTGGGTCTTTTCTGCCAACTGACCCTCTTTCAAGTCCATTCTCTTCACTTGACTATATTCTCCCCAGGTGTAGTCAGTGAGGTGACTAGCATTCTCAGGCTCGCTTAACCTTTTCAGTGCTGTTCAGGGGTCACATATAGTCACATGTACCATCTCGAGGGAGGATACATCTACATTGAGATGCTACATCATCGCTAGCCTCTCTCAATGACTTTTCCATCTTTGTTATTGCATCCTCAGTCTCAATCTCCTTCAACCCATCTGCCACCAGTGCTTTCACATGGTTCCTTGCCCAATCTCCAGCTTGCTCGCCCCTACCTCCAGCTTGCTGATCCCCTACTTCCATTAGAGGTCATGTCTGTGTACCCCAGTGAATTATTTTGCCTCTGTCTGTATCCCAACTGCTACCCAATTTGTCATAGGGATTATACTCCTTTCAGATTCCTTCCTGTTGGGTGCAAACATTGCGTATCTGTGACGGCCACCATCCCCACTGCCACATCTCATAGACTTTAAAGTCAGAAGGGACCATCATGATCATCTAGTCTGGCCTCCTGCACATTGCACCCACAGAATTTCACCCACCCACTCCTGTAATAGACCCATAACCTCTGGCTGACTTACTGATGTCCTCAAATCTTAATTTAAAGACTTCAAGATATAGAGAACCCACCATTTACTCTAGTTCCAACCAGCAAGTGACCTGTATGCTGCAAAGAAAGGCAAAAAACCTCTAGAGTCTCAGCCAATCTGACTTGGGGGGAAATTCCTTCCTGACCCCAAATATGGTAATCAATTAGACCCTGATCATGTGGCTGAGAGCCACCAGCCAGACACCCTGGGAAAGAATTCTCTGTAGTAACTCAGAGGCCTCCCCTCTAGTGTCTAATCTCCAGCTGTTGGAGAGATTTGCTAATAGCTGTTGCGGATGGACCATATGCCACTGTAGGCAATCTCATCATACTATCCCCTCCATAAACTTGTGAAGCTCAGTTTAAAACAAGTTAGGTTTTTTTGCCTCCATTGCTTCCCTTGGAAGGCTGTTCCAGAACTTCACTCCTCTGATGGTTAGACTTCAACTAATTTTAAGCCTAAACTTACTGGTGTCCAGTTTATAGCCATTTGTTCTTCGGCCAACATTGGCCCTTAAATTTAGAGAACTTCTCTCTCTCCCTGGTGTTTATCTCTCTGATGTATTCAAAGAGAGCAATCATATCTCCCTTCAGCTTTCATTTTGTAAAGTAAAACATGCCAGGCTCCTTAAGTCACCTCTTGTAAAGTAGTTCTCCATTCCTCTAATTATCCTAGTAGCCCTCCTCTGCACCTGTTTCAGTTGGAATTAATCTTTCTTAAACATAGGAGACCAGAACTTCACACAGTATTCTGGATGAAGTCTCACCAGAGCTTTGTTTAACGTTAATAACACTATATCTACTGGCAATACCTTGCATAATGCATCCTAGGATTGTATTAGCATTTTTCATGGCTGCATTACATTGGCTGCTCATAGTCATCCTGTGATTGACCAATACACAGGTTTTTCTCCTCCCAAGCTTATAGGAAAAATTCTGGTTAGTCCTTAAGTTCATGTCCTTGCACTTTGCACTATTAAATTTCATACCATTTCTATTACTCCAGTTTTCAAGGTCACCCAAACTTGTATGATATTCTGGTCCTCCTCGGTATTGGCAATACCTCCTAACTTTGTGTCATCTGCAAATTTTATTAGCACACTCCCACTTTTTGTGCCATAGTAATTAGTGAAAATGTTATAGAAGATTGGTTCCAAGACAAATCCTTGAGGAACTCCACTAGTAACTGATACCAAAGATCTTTAGACAACTCTATTTTTCCTTAAAGCACAGCACCAAAAGCATTACCTTGCCCCATTAGCTGAAAATAGGGAAAAAGTTATCTGATATAAATTAAATTAGCAAAGAAATAAGGTGGTAGCAGCAGACTATAACACTAGGGTAAGTAAACAGACAATTGGATACATACTGTAAGGATAAGGTAATGTTTACAGCAGTTCCCAAACTTTTCAGCATCACGTCCCCTTTTTAATGTTCGAGAAACCCTCACGCCCCACCCACCTCTCTTTTACCATCATCCAACCCCGCCCCCAATCCTTGTCCCCTGACCGCCCCCTCCTGGGACCCCCCACCCCTAACTGCCTCCCCCCAGGACCCCACCTCCTATCCAACCCCCCCACTCCCTGTCTCCTGATTGCCCTGACCCCATCTACACCCCCATCCCCTGACAGGCCCCCCTGGACTCCCACGCCTATCCAATCCCCCCTGTTCCCTGTCTCCTGACCACCTCTCCAGAACCTCTGCCCCATCCAACTGCTCCCTGTCCCCTGACTGCCCCGCCCCAGGACCTTCTGCCCCTTATCCAACCTCCTCTCCCCCCGCTCCCTGCCCCTTTACCAGGCTGCTCAGAGTCGCAGGACTGGATTATTGGAAAGCATGGAAGGTGGGCAGGCGCAAGGCACGCTGCCCACGTGACAGTGTACCTACAGGGGAGGGTGGACGGGAGGGGAGGGGCCGAGAGCTCAAGGGCCGGGCAGCCTCATGCCCCCCTTGGAATTTCTTCACGCCCCCCTCCCCAGTGGGGTGCGCCCCTCAGTTTGGGAACCAATGGTTTACAGTTTGGCAAGTTGGCATGCATCCAAATTAAAAACGAAGCATGCTCAGTAGAAATGTGGGCTAGAGGTAATCTAGTAAAGTATGCTCAGTGTGAATATAGGCTAAAGATTACAGAGCATAATACTACAGCAACTGATAATTGTTGGAACCATAACTATGATTGGAGGTGTTGGAAAAGATAGCATGAGTGACTCCATTTTGGTTTGGGCCCGCCATTAGCTAGAAGCGAGCACATCACGTACTGGAAAATGGGGAAGGGAGAAAGGAACACCTGGAAACATTAAAAGGAAGGAATGCCAGCTAATTCAGACAATATGGCCTTGAGGAGGAGGAGGAGAGGGGGCTTGTGCATGAGCTCGGGGGCTTGTAACGATAGCCAGCACGAGGGAGATGCTTAGTTAGGATAGGTGAGAGACAAATAAACGGCTTATTCATTGGCCAGAAGTTACAATGCACGAGGGTAGCATGCACTGCTAAAAGGTATATAATCTTTGTGTAACCGACTGTCTGGGTCCCCCTCCTGATTAGCAGGGGGGGCACCACACTCGAGTGTAATAAACTTGCTATCTCTGTAATACTCTGCAGTCGTGGACTTTGTTCATTTGCCTCAGCCTAGACTCGAATTGCGCATGACCTATAGGTATAATTCGCAACAGAGGATAAAGAGAGGATTGAAAGGTAGCCAATAGAATGATCGGAAAGCAGGCATGTTCAGAAAGGGTCTGGTGGCTGGAAAAACTGTGTAAAAGACAGTCAGCAGGCAAAGATTGAGAAGTCAGGAGCAGGAGAAGAAGCAGATCGGTAGGAGGGAGGAGGTCATTAGGGAGTTGAGTAGAGGTCAGGGTCAAATGGAGAAGATAAAAAGCCATGACAGCAACCACAGCAGCAGCAGCAGCTGTGACAGAGCAGAAGGAACTCTGCCATTGATACAAGAGTGGGGTTTTTTTAAACTGTTCAAATCCTCTGTAAACAACTGGCAACACCCAGGACAGAGGCATGTGTGACTGCATTTGCCTGCAAAGAAAAGCCTTAGGACAGGGTTTAAATTGCCATAAAATTCACTTCCCCCAATCAGCTTAACAAAAATGGTGACAATATCATGATACTTTGGCTTGCATAATATAGTAGTTGTCTAAATCATCTATCCTAAATCTAAGCTATAAATAATGATAGTTTGAAGCTAAAATCCAAAATGGTGGACACACTGATTTTCTATTTGAAATTCTCAAAATGGAGGACACAGACTAAATTGATCAATAGCAAGTAAGAAACAAAGGTCGAACAAAGTTCAGAAAGTGTGACCCAACTCATTCAAAACACCTGCCGGGAGGGGTCAGGAGGAGAATTAGCTATGATGCCAGAGCGGAGCTGATTGGCTGAATAGTTGCCACCCAGGCAGGGAGGATTGAGCGTTGGCCTGCTAAACCCAGGGTTGTGAGTTCAATCCTTGAGGGGGCCATTCAGGGATCTGGGGCAAAAATCTATCTGGGGATTGGTCCTGCTTTGAGCAG
The DNA here is from genome assembly GCF_013100865.1 of Trachemys scripta elegans. Taxonomy (NCBI): domain Eukaryota; kingdom Metazoa; phylum Chordata; order Testudines; family Emydidae; genus Trachemys; species Trachemys scripta. Next base: position 105,217,345 of record NC_048298.1, on the reverse strand, counting down.
GGGGTTGGACTAGATGACCTCCTGAGGTCCCTTCCAACCTTGATATTCTATGAAAGGTCAACCAATCAGAAAAGGCCAGTAACTGAAATAAGACCTTGTTTTTGAAGAATTGTTGCTTGAATTATTATCTTTCTATGAGATAAAAGGGCCTTTGAGTGGAGGGCTGTATCTGTGTCCTTTCAAGGGTTAGCAGGATTAGCCGGTTCTGGGGAGTCCCCTGCAGGTCAGAGACAAACCCTTGGGCAGACTAAATTAACAATCAATTTATAATTATAGGCAAGCCAGTATTGGGGTGTCAAAGTCCAAATCTTGGAGTAACACCAGAGCAGAAGGAAAGAAGCCAGCAGAGAGAGAGTAAGCCTGCGAATAGTGTTGGTGTGTACACGTGTATGTTTGAGTTAAAGATGTGTGTACGTGTTATGTGTATGCAGCGTGTATAAAAACTGTTTCAGCAACTGCAGATGACTGATCACTGTATGCAGCCATTTAGCACTATTCCAACCGTATGCCGTTATCGTTAAGGTACTTTAACTTGTATTTGTGCTTTGAGGAATTTGTGTTTAGATTATTTGTGTTCAGATTACTATTGTATTAGAAGGTATTATCTGCACTAATAAAGAGGTTTTGTTTTGGAAGAATACTGCATGTACACCAATAATTTTATCGGAGGGCTTTATCTCTGCCTTCCAGGGGTAACAGGTCCAAGCTGTTCTGGGGTGTTAACAACTGGAATCTCTGGTAAGCCCAAGTGTTTCCTCAGGGAATGGGCCCTTTTATCTCATAGAAAGATAATAATACTAAGGTGGGCTAGTTTAAAGGGAACCCTTGATAAACCCAGGACGGGGGCAATAGGTGAGCTATTCTGGGGGTATCTTAGATCTGTTTTTGGGGGTAACAACCTTCCTCCAGCCTGAGAGGTCACCTTTCAGCATGACCCAGTGTAGTCTCCCCTTTAAGCAGTTCCTTACCGCCCCCCCCTTCCAATTCTCATATTAACCCTCATCTTCTCCAATTTAACTAATTTCTCATATGGAACTCTTTCTCACTAGTTTCTATTGTATAGGTGCCATGGGACCCCTGCTTCTTTTCCTTCCTATTGTGGGAGCCCTGCTCCTCTTTCTAGGTGCAGCTCACTCTCCACTGAGGGCACTACCATCTTAAATGCCCCACTTTTCTACATATACCGGTGTCTTAGTTTCTCTTGTGTTCTTTGGTCTAGTCCAGCCATAGGAATAGCCTGACCCTCCAGTCAAGCCAGTTTCAGGAGTCTGACCCTTCTGGGGCCCCAGAGTCCTTGTACAGCAACAACTACCCGGAAGTTTTTGGAGAGTGTTGGGGATGACTTCCTGGTGCAACTACTGGAGAAACCTACCGGGGTCGTTCTTCTCTTGACCTGCTGCTTACAAACAGGGAAGAATTGGTAGGGGAAGTAAAAGGGGGTGGCAACCTGGGCAGCAGTGACCATGAGATGGTTGAGTTCAGGATCCTCACAAAAGGAAGAAAAGAGAGTAGCAAAATATGGACCCTTAGGGAATTGATGGGCAAGTTCCCCTGGGAGGCTAATATGAGGGGGAAAGAGTTCAGGAAAGTTGGCGGTATTTTAAAGCCTTGTTGAGGGCACAGGAACAAACCATCCCCCTGTGCAGAAAGAATAGCAAATATGGCAGGCAACCAGCTTGGCTTAACAGTGAAATCTTTGAGCTTAAACACAAAAAGGAAGCTTACAAGAAGTGGAAACTTGGACAGATGACTAGGGAGGAGTATAAAAATATTGCTAGAGCATGCAGGGGTGTAATAAGGAAGGCCAAAACACAACTGGAGTTGCAGCTAGCAAGGGATGTGAAGGGTAACAAGAAGGGTTTCTACAGGTATGTTAGCAACAAGAAAAAGGTCAGGAAAAGTGTAGGACCCTTAATGAATAGGGGAGGCAACCTAGTGACAGATGATGTGGGAAAGCTGAAGTATTCAAGGCTTTTTTTTGCCTCTGTCTTCACAGACAAGGTCAGTTCCCACACTGCTGTCCTGGGTGTGATTACTGTGATAAAGTCTTATCAAGCAAAAGTATTGTCAAGCTTATTCAAAGTTAGGCCTGAAACTTCTGGACTCCTCAAAGATCAAGCCTAGCAACAAGAGTAAGCACAGAAAATTCGAGCTAGGAAATATTGTAGACTTGTGGTCAGCTTCAAAAAGCAAGCTTTGCAAAATTAGATACAGACTTGTGATCAAGGTGTAAAGCAACCAAGCACTTCTTTAGGTTGCTTCAAATGTCGTGTGTCTGACACATTAACCACAATTAGGATAATTGGCTGTATTTGGAGAATATGAGCTGTGCACCTGTGCATAGATCATGATCTCAAAGCAACCACAATAACCCCCCTAAACTGTGGCCTCCCCTGATTGGTTGACCTGCTTCAAAACATGGCGGGCAGATGAGATAAAATGTGTAGAGCCTCAGGTGGTTTTGTGTGTGTGTCTTGGTTTAAGAGGTCGCCCTCTTTGATTGGTCTAACCCACACCCCCTGAACTGAGGAAACTTGAACTTCACCGACTATCTGTACCTGGCCAGTGCAAAGAGTGATCGACTAAACAGTAATGTATTCTCGGCAGGGTAAGGTTTTAAAGTTTAAAAAAAAAAAATCTGCTTGCATGTAGTATAGGGTAACAGAGTAAAGAAGTCTCAGTTGCTTGAGCCAACTTGATCTCTGGTTATATCAATGCTGCAGTATTAAAAGTAATATTAGAAGCTTAATAGTATCAAACTGCTTAGAAATAGTAGTAAGTTGTTAATCAATATATAAGGTCTCTACTTGTACTTACTGAGGGCAGGAACAGTACATGTGAAGTTAGTTGTCAATAAGTAATAGTAGCTTTGCATGTACTCATGCCTACCATCGGTATAAACTGCCATTTATAGTCAATGTTAAGGACATGCTTTTATAGTAGTAAGTAGCTAATGCATAATATTACCTGTATTTGTTTGCAATATAATTTGTCATTTATATTAATCCTTATTCAATGCTGGTCTCTTTCTCCTTTTCCTAGTCTGTCTGTGTTGCATTTATAGTCGTAAGTCATTAAAATCCTTTTTTGAGGAATAATCAGTAGTCTTAGTTTTCTCTTGTACGGACACTGCTCAACCTCATTACATCTGTGTTGGGTAGTGGGAAGTAGTGATCATCGGGGTCCTGATGTGTGCCTCCTTCTTTTAGCTCCACACTGGGCAATATGGTATAGGGAGGAGTGAGCAGCCCTCAGTGGTGAAAGAACAGGTTAAGGACTATTTAGAAAAGCTGGACATGCACAAGTCCATGGGTCCAGATCTAATGCATCCAAGGGTGCTGAGGGAATTGGCTGATGTGATTGCAGAGCCATTGGCCATTATCTTTGAAAACTCGTGGCAATCGGGGAGGTCCTAGACGATTGGAAAAAGGCAAATATACTGCCCAGCTTTAAAAAAGGGAAGAAAGAGAACCTGGGGAACTACAAACTGCTCAGCCTCACCTCAGTCCTTGGAAAAATCATGGAGCAGGTCCTCAAGGAAACCATTTTGAAGCACTTGGCAAAGAGGAAGGTAATCAGGAACAGTCAACATGGATGTCACCAAGGTCAAGTCATGCCTGGCCAACCTGATTGCCTTCTATGATGAGATAACTGGCTCTGTGGATATGGGGAAAGCAGTGGAGGTGATATATCTTGACTTTAGCAAAGCTTTTGATATGGCCTCCCACAGTATTCTTGCCAGCAAGTTAAAATATGGATTGGATGAATGGACTATAAGGTGGTGTGACGTTATTGATATAATCTGGGACCATATAGATCATTGTTGCAACCAGGGTCTTGTAGTGGCACCCAAATCTTGTATAAAGGGGCTCAAATGGGGTGTCTAAGACAAGGTTATGGTTTACTGGTTGTGATTATGCTGTCTATATGTGTGTATCAGTTTTGTAGTTGAAGTTATGAATATTGGCTCTATACTGTCTGTATTGCAAACTTATGCTATGCTTCTGGGTGACATACCAGACAAGCTGGTGTTAGCTCTGCCTAGCCTGCTTGATGGCCCATTAAGGACCATCAGCTATACAATGGACCCATTGAGAGAAGGCAAATATGCCTTGAGACTCAGCAAAATATGAAGGAACTGGCCCATGTGACTCCAGACTCCATTTTGCTGTAATTTTCCACAGTAAGGACAAAGAGGTGTTCTTACACCTGGAAAAGACTATATAAGGCTGATGCCACATCTCCATTTTGTCTTCAATCCTGTTTCTTACCTCTGGAGGGATTTTGCTACAACCGAAGCTCTGAAGAAAGGACTGATGACCCATCCCAGCTGGGGATGTTCCAGAGACTTGATTTGAACCTGCAGTTTATTCTATCGCTGCTGCAAGCCTGAACCAAGAACTTTGCCATTACCATTGTAATTGATTCCATTTAACCAATTCTAACTCTCATCTATATCTTTTTCCTTTTATGAATAAACCTTTAGATTTTAGATTCTAAAGGATTGGCAACAGCTTGATTTGTGGGTAAGATCTGATTTGTATATTGACCTGGATCTGGGGCTTGGTCCTATGGGATCAGGAGAACCTTTTTTGTTTTACTGGGGTATTGGTTTTCATAACCATTCATCCGCATAACGAGTGGCACTGGTGGTGATACTGGGAAACTGGAGTGTCTAAGGGAATTGCTTGTGAGACTTGTGGTTAGCCAGTGGGGTAAGACCGAAGTCCTCTTAGTCTGGCTGGTTTGGTTTGCCTTAGAGGTGGAAAAACCCCAGCCTTGGGCTGTGACTGCCTTGTTTTTAGCAATTTGTCCTGAATTGGCACTCTCAGTTGGGTCCCGCCAGAACCGCATCGTCACAGGTGGATATAAAGCTGGCCAAATTTTCAGGCTCAATAGGTAGTGATCAATGGCTTGATGTCTAGTTGGCAGCCAGTAGCAAGCGAAGTGCCCCAGGGGTCAGTCCTGGGGCCTGTTTTGTTCAACATCTTCATTAATGATCTGGAGGATGGCATGGATTGCACCCTCAGCAAGTTCGCGGATGACACTAAGCTGGGGGGAAGAGGTAGATACGGTGGAGGGATAGTGTCCAGAGTGACCTAGACAAATTGGAGGATTGGGCCAAAAGAAATCTGATGAGGTTCAACAAGGACAAGTGCAGAGTCCTGCACTTAGGATGGAAGAATCCCATGCACGGCTACAGGCTGGGGACCGACTGGCTAAGCAGCAATTCTGCAGAAAAGGACCTGGGGATTACAGTGGATGGGAAGCTGGCTATGAGTCAGCAGTGTGGGACAAAATTAAGCAGGTCCTGATGGTCTAGGCTTTTACTTGCTTGGCCTAGGCCCGCTTGCGGCTAGCAGGCCCAAAACCTAAGCTAAGCGTTGTGCTCCTTGACAATTGTGATCTGGGGGGTGGGGTGGGGGGAGCAGAGGTTGGAACACAGGGGGTAGGGGGGAGGTGATGGAAAGCCCCTGAGACTGGAATAATTTGCAATAGGTGCCTACTGCTTTTAAAATACAATAACCGCTTGTGTGAAGCAATAATCTAAAATGGATGTAACCCATGCCTTCCTCTATACCAATTGTGTAACTACCCGCATTGTGTATGTAGGAGTTTGGACTCATGCCTGTGGCACCTCCTGCTGGTTGTCTTTGGGAATTAGCTCGTCCCAGCTCCGGAGCGCCCTCTACAGACTGGTGATCCGCCTTACCTCACTCTGGCCCCCGTGTCCCTCCCAGGACCCAGTGCCCCTTCACTGGGTTTCTGCCCCCTTGCAGAACTCCTCAGTCTCAGGGTCTCTCCCTCCCAGGGGAATCCCCACCCAGTATTCCCACTTCTTGGCTCAGTTTTGGCTACTGCTAGTCATCACTTAGCTCCCATTCACTGGGGCAGACTGCAGTGTATCAGCCACTCCGGGCAGGAGCGGGTGACCACCCTGCTACAGTGTAACTGTACCCCGTGAAGGGCAATTGTGTAATAGCACCCCGTAAAAGGCAAGGTTGCAACAAAGTGCTGAAAAGTACCAAAAAGACCCTAACTCTTGACCTGTGTTAAGGGGGGGTTAATTTCAAATAAGGTCACTATTACTCAAGTATGTGTAATTTGTTTGTAGTTTTAAGCTTTAAAAGCTCCTGTATGCTTTGCTTCGGGGGAACAGTTCCAATAGCTGCTATCCCGAACGCGTTGGTGTGTATTCAATAAACAGGCCTCAGGCTGAGTCTTTGCTCAAAATAATGCGTGGGTGACTTTTTCCACGACAGCAGTGTGCCCTTGTTGCCAAGAAGGCTAACGGCATATTGGGCTGCATTAGTAGGAGCATTGCCAGCAGATAGAGGAAAGTGATCATTCCCCTCTATTCGACAATGGTGAAGCCACATCTGGAGTACTGCGCCCAGTTTTGGGCCCCCCACTACAGAAAGGATGTGGACAAATTGGAGGGAGTCCAGCAGAGGGCAACGAAAATTCAGGGGGCTGGGGCACATGATTTACGAGGAGAGGCTGAGGGAACTGGGCTTGTTTAGTCTGCAGAAGAGAAGAGTGAGAGGGGATTTGGTAGCAGCCTTCAATTACCTGAAGGGGGATTCCAAAGAGGATGGAGCTCGGCTATTCTCAGTGGTGGCAGATGACAGAACAAGGAGCAATGGTCTCAAGTTGCAGTGGGGGAGGTCTAGGTTGGTGTAGAGAAGTTAGCTGGGGCTCACCTCTCTCTGGGGCGACAGGGACCCACACCGCCTCACTCAGTTCGGGAAGAGATCTAGCAGGGAATTAGTGCGGCCACAGGAGTCTTCCTCCGTGGCCTTTGTGAGGGCAGAAACACCATAGTTAGTTGTCAGCCCAGGCCCTAGGTCAGGGTGGGGCAATGGTGAGTCAGGTGCTCAGGCCCTCAGGCAGGGGCTGAGCAATAACTGTATATAAACAGTGAGCCCAGGCCCTGGGTCTGAAGGCCTGGGAGAGGGGGAGACTGCCACCTACGAGTTGGGTGGCAGGAGGGATGCAGCCCCTCCTACTCCACTACGTCCCAGCCCGGGGCTCTAGCAGCGGCAGAAGACTTGCTGCTGCATCAGTGGGGATCCTGGCCACAACACACTGACATGGGCTCTGACAGTGTCACAGCCAGGCTCGGGTCGGCTGCCCCCCGGGCTACTCCCAAACTCCCCCTCTTGAGGTACCTGGATCAGGGTGGTGTCCTCAGAGGGGTCCAAAACAGTGGGTTCCTCAGGATTGCTGGTGCAGGGCAGGCTCAGCCACTCCTCGGGATAGCTGGCCTGGGGCAGGCCTGGCCAGCCCTTGGGTCCACCGCAGGTCGCTGGGGCTTCCCAACCAGGAGGTAGGCCAGAGGTGTCTGGTCTCCCTGGCGGCTGCTCTCCTATTGAGCGCTGAGGTCGGGCCTTTATAATTCTTGTGCCACGCCTGACCCTCTGGGGGGCAGGGTCAGAGCTTCCTGGCTCTGCCCACTCTGGTGTCCAGAGGGACTCGTCTCTCTCTGGGGTAGCGGGGACCCACACTGCCTCACTGTAGTTGGATATTAGGAAACACTATTTCACTAGGAGGGTGGTGAAGCACTGGAATGGGTTACCTAGGGAGGTGGTGGAATTTCCATCCTTAGAGGTTTTTAAGCCCCGGCTTGACAAAGCCCTGGCTGGGATGAGTTAGTTAGTGTTGGTCCTGCTTTGAGCAGGGGGTTGGACTAAATGACCTCCTGAGGTCTTTTCCAACCCTAATCTTCTATGATTCTAACTGAATCTTCCACTGAGCCCATTAGGGTTGGCTGGCCGGACACCTCATCCTCACAGGCATGCCTCAGCTGTGACAGTCTTTCCCCTCACCACATCAGACTCCTCTGCCTCAAACAATCCCACTGCCCAGGCACTGGTACATTCCTATTTTTGCTCATGTATCAGGCAGTGCCACTCATCAAGGTTCCTGCCTCCAGCTCACCTTGGGAGTAGCCAGTCTATTCTTCTCCAATCTGCTTCTCAGCCTTCATTCAGGCTGCTTTTCAGAGAGAGGGAACTCCCCATATTTTTCTCCCAATTGACCTTCTATGTCCTCTTTTAAATCCACACTTTTCACCTTGACCACACCCTTGTAGGCCAGAGAATCTAATGGAGAAAATTGTTTTAAGTGATATGAGAATTCTTTTACATAGCAATATTTGTATTTTGTTAGTAGGATGTGGTTTAAATTGGTAAGAAGAAATGGTTCTATTCTGTTGTGATGTTAGTGAGAAGAGATTGTTCCATTTTGTTTTTAGTATGGCTAGGATTGTGAATTGTTGTTCTGTTAAAAGTAGGGCTGTCAAGTGATTAAAAAAATTAATCGTGAATAATTGCGTGATTAAACAATAGAATACCATTTATTTTAAATATTTTTGGATGTTTTTTACATTTTCAAATATATATATATTTCAATTACAACACAGAATACAAAGTATACAGTGCTCATTTTATATTTATTTTTATTACAAAAATATTTGCACTGTAAAAAAAATATATTTTTCAATTCACCTCATACCAGTACTGTAGTGCAATCTCTTTATCCTGAAAGCATAACTTACAAATGCAGATTTTTGTTGGTTAAATAATTGCACTCAAAAACAAAACAGTGTAAAACTTCAGAGCCTACAAGTCCACTCAGTCCTACTTTTCGGTCAGCCAATCACTCAGACAAACAAGGTGGGTTACATTGTGGGGAGATACTGCTGCCTGCTTCTTATTTACAATGTCACCTGAAAGTGAGAACAGGTCTTCGCATGACACTGTTGTAGCTGGCGTTGCAAGATATTTAGTGCCAGATGAGCTAAAGATTCATATGTCCCTTCATGCTTCAACCACCATTCCAGAGGACATGCTTCCATGCTGATGATGTGCTGAAACTGACACTCCACCCGTAGCTAGAGCCCCCAACATCCCCGCGTGGGGCTGAAGCACCACCCCAGAGCTCCCCCTGGCTCTAAACCCCTGAGTCCCGGTGCTCCCGAGGGTCAGAAAGCCTGATCTCCCTTCCCCGACTGGAGCCTGACCCCCCACCCTGCAGCTGCAGCCCCAACCACCGCTGTCCCCATGGTTGAAGTCTGGAGTCCCCCCTGTGGCTGAGCCCTGCAGGGCTAAAGCCCCGAGGCCCCCCTGCTGGGCCCTGGAATTTTTATAGTATATTGGAGGGGGGCCCCAGAACGAGAAAGGTTGAAAACCCCTGCAGTACAGTATTTCCTGGTTTCTTTTTTTTGGTCTCTGCTACTGCCTGATTGCTTACTTCCAGTTCCACATGCTGTCCAATTGACCAGCAGTCCATAACTCTGGTGTTCATATCTTTAAGGTTCTACTAGCTGATATATTGTCTGTGCTGACTGAAGTAGCTTTTGCAGGTAATGAAGATAACATCTTGTTGTATTGGATGGGATGGGGATAGAGTTCACACATTTGCTCCCACTATTGTCTGGCTGGAGACAAGTTTCTGAAAGGCTGAAGGTGGCAAATAGTTCTCTTTGAAATGCAACTAGTCCTGCAAAGGAAACAGACTGATGAACTGTTTTCAGTGTTAACTACATTTGTTTAGGAGATATGCTCCACAACAGATACTTGAATATTGGAAAATCAATTAGCCTGTTTCTACCCTTCTTAAGTGGCCATACTCAAATGCTATGTCCAGCTTCTTCTTTCCTAGTATAGTAGAAAACTCATCTCCCCGCCCCCCCTTTCAAATCAGGTTTCCATTTTTCTCTCTTTGATAATCTAACCTCATTCATTAGTTGTAACATAGCAATCACTCTGGTATTTAGGTGTGGTATACAATGAAATGAGGATCACACGGATTCTGCTCTAAAAGCAAAAACATTCTTTACCCTTCTTTCATTGTTATCCCAAATGATTCTAGTACCTAATGGTTATCTACCTGGAGGACATTGTTGACTTAGGGCTGGTCCACACTAACCCCCCACTTTGAACTAAGATATGCAACTTCAGCTACGTTATTTGTGGGGATGTATCATCCCTACACCAACCTAATGGAAAGTTCCATGAGGAGGTAAGGGTCACGATGGGACACTTGCCAGGCAACGGCTCATGGCCTTGCTGGTAAACAAGGTAATAAATCATGGCCTTATGTAAGGCCCCCTGGTGGTCTAGGGATTATATAAAATGAGGTAAACAAGGTAATAAATCATGGCCTTATGTAAGGCCCCTTGGTGGTCTAGGGATTATATAAGATGAGGTAAACAAGGTAATAAATCATGGCCTTATGTAAGGAACGGTTGAACCAATCGGTGTGGGGCTATACATGTGATAAACACATGATTCTCCTTCTTGTCCAATCCGTAGATATGTGATTATAGCCTAATTGGGTTATGTAATGTTGAGAAAAACTATAAAAGAAAGCTTGTAATAAACAGGATTCGATTCAGCTTGCAACCACATTGGTCGTGTGCTTTATCCGCTCCGCATGGGACCCCACAAATGGTGACCCCGACGTGATTCGGCTTGGACATCGAGGCAGCCGACTGAGGCGTTCGGTGAGAAAAGGCGGAGGTGGCAGCCGCGGCAGGAGGTACCGGAGGATACCAGCTCCTGGTCGTCCAAGAGAGACGTTCGTGAGCTCACAGGTGAGTGGCTGCATTTGATAAAATGGGCTCTGCTTTGTCTGCAGAGGAGGAGACGGTGCATGATTTTTTATTACGCATCGCTGAAAAGCGGGGAGAGAAGCTTCCCTCTGACGCGTTGTCCCGTTTGTTGAAATGGGGGCAGAGACGCGGGTTTTTTGTTACTCCTGATACTGTCTTTGATAAAGCAGTCTGGGAAAGCCTCAGCTCTGATCTATGGGAATCGGTTGCCCACGGCAACAAAGAGGCTGTCTCCTTGAGCCAAATTTGGTGCAAATCTAAAAAATTAATTGAGACCCTCACAGCCGAAGCTGAGGTGCAGTCGGCGATAGATGACCTTTTTCAAAAAAGGGTGACCTCTCAGCCTGAGTCGCCTGTACTGACGGAGCCGCCGACTGTCCTGCCCGTAGGAGTGCGAGAATTTTTTGGAGGTGAGAACACCTTTATTCCTCTTGTGCCGTCGGCTCCGGCACCGGAACTTAACCCTTGTGATATTTCGTTACCCCCCGACACCGAATCTCCGATGGAGGTTTTAAATTCGGACCAGGAGTTTAGAGCTGAAATGTATAAGCAAGGCCTTACACTACAGGAACTTTTAAGTCGCGTGTCACACATTGCCGGAGAGGCACCCCCGCAGTCTCACCTGCTCCGAGCCCTGAAAGGGGGCCTGCCTACATTGGACTATCGAACGAACGCATCTGGGCCCCCCCCCGGGCCAGGCTAAAGCTTGTGCTTGCGGCATGTGGGACTGCTTGACAGGATGCGCAGGCCATCCGCTACACCCTGGCGTGCCGCCGCCAAAGCCGCCTCGCCGCACGCTACCTGGCTGTCCGTTGGTGGCCCCGTCCTCAAATCCTTTCATTACAACGAACCCGATAGCCCCTCCTGCGTACTCCTCGGGTGCCCCCTCGCCCGTAGTGCCAGACAGTGATCCGGGTATGGGCGGCGGACCTGGCCCACCGGATCCGGCACATAAATTTTTTGGTTTAATTAAAAAAGCCCACATAGAAGGTCAGTTCCTCCCCAGCGCCTTCCCGGTCGTGACGGACCCGCGTCATCCGGACCAACGGCACTGGGCTCCATTGGATTGGAAGCTCGTTAGAGAGGAGCAGAAATCCATTATGTCGTACGGCCTGCACAATCCCTATGTGCAATCCCTGATTAAGCAGATCTTTGTGGGATAGGCCATGTGTCCCTATGATTCTGTTAAATTTGCGGACATGCTCCTGACACCGACACAACACCTATTGTGGAAAGATAACTGGACCAAACGAGTGGAAATGGCCATTGTCCGCAACCTGGATCTACCAGATAACAATCCCCTTAAGTTCGCCAGCCTGGACGTGCTTATGGGGCGGGGGCTCTACGCAGACCCGCAAGTGCAGGCGCGACTCGACCCCCACATTTTGCAGCACTCGCAGAAGCTGGCCTTAGCCGCGTTCAAGGAGGTCCCACAGATGGGTAGACCCACGCCACCGTATGCTAAGATCACTCAAGCACTTTCGGAACCGTATTCCACCTTCCTGGATTGACTACGAGAGGGGATAGATCGCTCTTCCAATTTAACGGCCAAAGCAAAGGCGGCTGTCGGGCTTAATCTCGCCACACAGAATGCAAACCCTGTCTGTCGCCGCATTTTGGCAACGTTGCCTAAAACAGCCTCCCTAATGGAGATAATTGAAGCCTGCAACCGCGCCTCCGTATATGAGGAGTCTGAAAAGGCAGAGGTCCACGCCAAGGCGCAGGCATCGGCCTTGGCGGTCGCCCTCCTGCCACTAATAGGGGCAAACAAACAACGCGGCAGCCCGCGCCCCTCAGGAACTTGTTTTGCCTGCGGACAGGTGGGACACTTTAAACGTAACTGCCCTAAGCAGGACAAGAAAAAGGGGATGGACTCTGTGCAAGAACACAAGCATGTCCCCTTTCCCGGCATTTGTAACCGCTGTAGTAAATTCGGCCATCGAGCTTCGGAATGCCGATCCTGTTTCAAAAAGAATGGTACACCATTACCGGGAAATGGGACGCGGAGCGCCCGGCGGGGGGGGCGCGACGACACAAACCTTCCCCAATGCCAGGCCGGTTGTTTGGAATACCTCTCCGGAGCCACCCAAGGAAGTGCCAGAGTGGACCTGGCCACTGCAGCAGATGTAACACTGGAAGATAACAAGGTACATGTTATTTCCTCCACTGTGTTTGGCCCCTTGGGCTATGGACTTAGCGCTCTTTTAATCGGCTGGTCCTCTACATCCAAACAAGGTGTTTTTGTGCTACCCGGCCTTATTGATGCCAACTATACCGGGAATATCGGAATCATGGTCCGCGCCCTCTTCCCGCCGGTTAACATTGTGGCGGGTTCTCGTATTGCACAATTGATCCCTTCCCAGGGTGCGGTGCCCTCTACCGCTGCGGTAGAACGTGGCCCCCGTGGTTTTGGATCCACCGACTCGCCGCAAATAAACCTCGCCATGACAGTTACGCAATGAAAGCCACTATGAAAGGTGTGCTTCATCAGTCCAGACGGGCGCCAACTCCAACATGAAGCCCTTATAGATACTGGGGCCGATGTGACCATTGTGCCCGCTCAGCACTGGCCCGAGTCTTGGCCCTTACAAACCGCCACGTCGTCGGTCCGCGGCATTGGAGGTACCCAACTGACCCGTATCAGCACATACTTTATCACTATCTTTGATGAGGGAGAGCCACGGTGACAGCAAAAGTACGACCATATGTTCTCCCTGCCCCTGTCTGGCTGCTGGAACGTGATTGTTTAAGCCAGTGGGGGATTGTACTACAGACTTCTCCTTTTGCTTAGCGGCCATTGAGGGGCGGCCGATCCTGCAGCTGGAGTGGTTGACCTCTACTCCGGTATGGGTCGCTCAGTGGCCGCTTCCAGCCCATAAGCTCGCCCATGTACAAGAATTGGTCCAGGAACAGTTGAGCAAGGGCCACCTTGAACCCTCCGTGAGCCCTTGGAATACCCCCATCTTTACTATTCCCAAAAAATCGGGGAAGTGGAGCTTACTCCATGATCTTCGTGCGGTGAACGCCGTTATGAAGGACATGGGAGCTCTCCAACCGGGACTGCCTACCCCTACAATGCTCCCGCATAACTGGCCCTTACTTGTCATAGATCTAAAAGACTGCTTCTTTACAATTCCGCTTCATGTTGCAGACAGGGAAAAGTTTGCCTTCTCCGTTCCTTCTATCAATAAAGCTGAGCCTACTCAGCGCTATCAATGGACTGTGTTACCACAAGGGATGAAAAACTCACCCACCATCTGTCAACTATATGTTGCCTGGGCGATCAAACCACTCCGTGTTGCACATCCTCAATGGGTAATCTATCACTATATGGATGACCTTCTTTTCGCCGGGGCCGCTCTCAATTGTGATACGGCTATCCTTGAGATCACTGCTGCTCTGTGCTCTGCTGGTCTTGTTATCGCCCCTGATAAAGTACAACGGCAAGTGCCATATTTTTATCTGGGTATGCATATCACTGACTCTATTGTACGACCACAGAAACTAACTATTGACCTTACCGTGCGTAACTTACATGACATCCAGCGGCTTGTCGGTGACCTGCAGTGGGTCCGTGGCCTCTGCGACATTTCTAATGCTGATCTCGCTCCGCTACTGCGTTTATTAAAAGGTGGCCATAGTCCGGATGAGCCCCGCGTATTGCTACCCGAACACCATGCCGCCCTGCAAGTGATCGCGGATAAGCTCGCGCATCGGTATTCTGGCCGTGTTCATCCCGATTCTCCTATTTCACTAGCAATTCTCTCAAGGGATGCGTCTCTGAAGGCGTTGCTGTTTCAGTGGATCCCTCAGCTACCAAATCCGTTAAATGGGCTTGAATGGATCTTCCCGTCCTCTCAACCCACCAAAACCGTCACTACTCGTGTAAAAGCCATCGCATCCCTCATTGTCATAGCCCGCGCCTGTGTGATTGCTATCACTGGTTCAGAACCTCATGTTCTTTATATACCGTTTATTGTTATGTTGTATGCTCATGTTCTTGCTAATGATTTTGTTTTTGCTGCAGCATTATCTGTCTATACATGTCAAGTCACTCATCATTACCCTTCTCATCGTCTCCTCTCTGTCACAATCCCATTAGAGAAGGTGCTCATGAAACGTTCTTCCCCGGTTCAGGGCCTTACTGTCTTCACTGATGCTAGTGGTAGAGCGGCTCGTGCCGGTCTTTTATGGCGCGACGCTGGTACCTGGCGTCATGAGACGGTTGTGGCTAATGGGTCTCTCCAGGTATTGGAATTTCGTGCCATCATCCGTGCCTTTGTCAAATGGCCTAATGTGCCTCTTAATATTATAAGTGATTCCCTTTATGTGGTAGGGGTGACTCGCCGTCTGGAGCGGCCAGTTCTTAAACATGTGTCTAACCCTGAGCTTTGGCAAGCCCTCCTTCAGCTTTGGCATCTTCTTGATGCTTGTTCCTGTCCTTATTTTATAATGCATATCCGTAGCCATTCCGGTATCACCGACGGCCTTGCTGAAGGTAATACGCTTGTTGATCAGTTGGTTGGCTCGGTCCACGTCCCCGACTCTTTTGCCCAGGCTCGTATCTCCCATGACTTCTTCCACCAATCTGCCCGTGCCCTATCCCATCAATTCCGGCTCCCGTTAGCCACCACCCGCGCTGTTGTGGCATCCTGCCCCAGTTGTCAACAGCATGTCCTCCTACCATCCCTCCCGTAAGGGGTGAACCCTCGCGGTCTGTCTTCCCTCCAAATTTGGCAAACCGATATCACCTTTTTTTCTGAATTTGGCTCCCTTAAACACCTCCATGTTATGGTCGATACTTTTTCTGGGTTTTTATGGGCCACAGCGTTGCCCAGTACTGGCTCCCGGGACGTTGTCAAGCATTGGCAGGCATGCTTTGCAGTTATGGGCGTCCCAGCCTCTATTAAAACCGATAATGGTGCTGGGTAAGTCTCTCACCTTACAGCCCAGTTTTTGTCCCTCTAGGGTATTTCCCACCTTACTGGCGTCCCTGGTAACTCCACCAGCCAGGCGATCGTTGAGCGCTCTCACGCTACCCTTAAAACGCTCTTGCTTAAACAAAAAGGGGGAGCTGCCCTCGACCCGCTCATGCGCACACCACATGCCCGTCTCTTTAAGGTGCTCTATGTCCTCAACTGGTTACAGGTAGGGGCGCACGACACTCCACCAGTTGTCCGACACATCTCGGGCATTATGAAACACGACCAGTTACCTGCGGTAAGCCCCCCAGTCAGATGGTTCGATTATACACAGCAGAAATGGAAGGGCCCTGTGGATTTACTAACCTGGGGACGGAGATATGCATGTGTTTCGACCGATGCGGGTCCCTGGTGGGTTCCAGCGAAGTGGGTCCGGCCATGGTTCAAGACACGAATTGCTGAGGAGCCCGACGCCGCCACACAGGAGCCGGACGACGACCCCGCGACACCGGACCTGCACTTGTTGTTTGTCACAGCCTAGACACCTGATAATGCTGTACTTCTATTTGTTCGGACTCCTTATTATAGGAGCAGGGGTCTTTGTATGTCCAAACTCTGTACCTTTTGTTAACCCACGACAAAATGTTTGGGTCACCTGGGCGAACCAGACTGGCCAAGAAGCCCTTTTTTGCTTGTCCATGGCCACCCCATCGGATCCCTTTAGAACATGTCTTATTGGCTATCCTTATTTACACCCCAATGGTTTTCGTGGGTATTTATGTAATATTATGTTTTTTAATAGTTCTCTATATATTTCCCAGTTGTTGAATGTCACCTGTCGTCAGTTTTATAGGTTTGAAGAAAGTAGTCAGGTGGCTAGTAATTGTCCTAATGTTAGTTGGACCCTCCTACAGGCCTTATTTAAGAAAAAGTGGGGAGGTGTGGGGATGTATCATCCCTACACCAACCTAATGGAAAGTTCCATGAGGAGGTAAGGGTCACGATGGGACACTTGCCAGACAAAGGCTCATGGCCTTGCAGGTAAACAAGGTAATAAATCATGGCCTTATGTAAGGCCCCCTGGTGGTCTAGGGATTATATAAGATGAGGTAAACAAGGTAATAAATCATGGCCTCATGTAAGGAACGGTTGAACCAATCGGTGTGGGGCTATACATGTGATAAACACATGATTCTCCTTCTTGTCCAATCCGTAGATGTGTGATTATAGCCTAATTGGGTTATGTAATGTTAAGAAAAACTATAAAAGAAAGCTTGTAATAAACAGGATTCGATTCAGCTTGCAACCACATTGGTCGTGTGCTTTATCCGCTCCGCATGGGACCCCACACTTATTCACGTAGCTGAAGTCGAACTCTCTTAGTTCGAACTTACTGCGGGTCCACACGCGGCAGGCAAGCTCCCCCGTCGACTCCGCATACTCCTCTCGCCAAGCAGGAGTACTGGCGTCGACGGCGAGCACTTCCGGGATCGATTTAGACAAGACGCGATAAATCGATCCCAGAAGATCGATTGCTTACTACCAGACCCAGAGGTAAGTATAGATGTACCTTTATAGTTCAGGTAAAGGGAAGATCTACACAGAGATGTATCTGGCTCTTAGACTCGTGAAACTAGGGTTCATCCTGATCTGTGATGGAAGGAAGTTCCATAGTTTTAAGGCCTTTGGTAAGTATGCTCATCCCCTGAAAGTTTTTTTTTTTTTTTACTCTAGTCTCTTTATCAGAAGATTTACTTTTTTTTTTAGATCAAAGCTGGGACAATTTTGGTAAGCAATTAAACCTGGTTACCCTATTTCTGATCATAATAAGATGAATCATTTTCTTTACGTTGTAAAGTTTTTATTTGTGTGTGATTTGAATGTAGTATTCAGCAAATGTGTCAGCTTGCCAGCTCTGAAGACTGTAGTTCTCTGTCCAAAGAACAGATACAGGATATGTAGCATGCTTGTTTGCCTTAACCGTTATAGCAACCACCTCAACCAAGCAAGGACAGTGAATTCTCCATGCCCATTCAATCCTTGCTTTATCTGCTGTGTCGTGGAAAGAATCACCCACGCACTGATTTTAGTTCACAGATTCAGAGCCTGAGGCCTTTATTGCAATACGTACCAAACGCGTTTGGGGTGCAGTTCAAAAACTGACACCCCGAGGGCCGCTCGCAGGCGGATTTTTATTTCATTAAAAAGCAAGCAAAGTACAAACAATATGTCATGAGTTAAGAAACTGGGGTTGGGGTCAGTCCCCCCTCCCGGTACCTTCCTCATTATTTTTCCGAGAGGTGGGTGTTTATTTGGGTAGAAGGGCGCTTGGCGGTTTTCTCCAGGGGTGGTACTTGGCACCAGTTTGGGTACATTTCTCAGCAAGGCACATGTTATTTTCCGGGGGTTTTCGGTTAAGGGGGGGGGGTTATCATGGGACGCTAAAAGAAGATCTATGATTGGTTAATTTGCAGATAGCTGGAATTGAAAAATGTTGCAGATAGCCGCAACTGCAAGAATGATTAACTCTTTGCAAAAGCAATTTTTTAATGTAAGTGGATATTCTATTTTTCAAGCAGTTTCATAAACTTGCAGTTATTACGTTGCTAAAGCAGTTTCTTGCTGTAGCCTTTAGCATTGTTCTGTGTTTTTCTCCCCCCCCCGGTCATTACCATTGACCAAATTTGGTAGAGAACCGGGTTGTTCAGTCTTAGGCCTGTACTACTCTGTACAAAGGCAGTCAGCATAACAGATCTCTGTTGGAGGGTTTATTTCGGGGCCTTCAGATTTAAAGCTCTGCCTATTAAA
This sequence comes from Trachemys scripta elegans, assembly GCF_013100865.1. Lineage (NCBI taxonomy): Eukaryota > Metazoa > Chordata > Testudines > Emydidae > Trachemys > Trachemys scripta. The sequence continues at coordinate 105,198,997 of NC_048298.1, read as the reverse complement.
AAGAAGGTTCCCCTGTTCTATTTCCCCACAGCTGTGACAAAGTTCCTCCTCTATCTTGGTAGGCCCTGCACTTATTGGCGGATTTTCTTGCCTCAGAGATTCACCATGTGGGTTGGGGAACAGCCCAGAGACCTTCCCCTCTGGGACAACCCACAGTCCAGGTCAATTGGGAGGTTTGGGGGGAACTCAGGCCCGCCCTCTACTCCAAGTTCCAGCCCAGGGCCCTGTGAACTGCAGCTGTCTATAGTGCCTCCTGTAACAGCTGCATGACAGCTACAACTCCCTGGACTACTTCTCCATGGCCTCCTCCAAACACCTTCTTTATTCTCACCACAGGACCTTCCTCCTCCTCTCTGATAACACTTGTGTTCCTCAGTCCTCCAACAGCACACCCTCTCAGCTCCTTGCACCTTTTGCTCCCAGCCCCTCACACTCTCACCACAAACTGAAGTGAGCTCCTTTTTAAAACCCAGGTGCCCTGATTAGCCTGCCTTAATTGATTCTAGCAGCTGCTTCTTAATTGGCTCCAGGTGTCCTAATTAGCCTGCCTGCCTTAACTGGTTCTAGCAAGTTCCTGATTACTCTAGTGCAGCCCCTGCTCTGGTCACTCAGGGAACAGAAAACTACTCATCCAGTGACCAGTATATTTGCCCTCTACCTGTATCCCACTGGTCTGGGTGTGTCACACTGCTTAGGCTACAAGTACCAATAAAATTCCAAATGATGCTACACTCACTCCTGTGACATAGAACTGCACTGAGACCATCAAAATTCATTGCACAGTCTGCCCAACGTAAGATGGTAACAACTGTCTCTAACTACAACCCTGGGTTATATGTTAATTGGTAAACTAGAGATGAAAGGCTCTGAATCATCAGTTCCCTGAATTGCTAAATTGGACTAGAGACAATCATTTCCTTCACTCTCCAAAGTGATATTTTCTCCAATTGTAATTGGTTCCTCTTTTAATCTTACTTTCTATGGTTATAATTCTGTTTTCTCCTAGACTTCCATAGATCACTCCTTCTTCAGATCCTGACTACACTGAGCCTTTGAGTTAGCTGAAAATGTTTTAACTGTTTAAATATTTAAAAGTTTAAATTGGGTTTAGAAAGGATAAGGTGCTAGCCAGAAGGTTGGATTCCCTGCTCCACCACAGACTTCCTCTGTAACCTTGGGCAATTCACTTGAGCTCCGTGCCTCAGTTTCCCCTCTGTAAAAATAATACTTACATACCTCACAGGAGTATTGTGAGGATAAATACATTCAAGATTGTGAGGTATTCAGATACTGTAGTGATGGGGACCAGATAAATACCTTAGATAGATACATTCAGTCTAGCCCAGGCTAAATTGTTCAGTCAATCCACGTTAAAACTGTTAACCTCTTTTAAGCCATTTAAAATCAGTTCAGCTAATTTGATTAAATGCCCATTGTAGGTGAGGCAAAAGTGTCCTGTTTTTCTTCTACTGATTTGCATTACAGTATTTTAATAGCAGTGCCTTTCCCATATGTATTCAGTCATCAGATATATTGAGGAGGGTGGGGGGTTTTAGTACTTTGTTTCCATGAGATACATGTGAAACAATGGCTTTGCTTAATGGCCTTGCCACTCTGCTATTTTTTATCATTAGGGAAGTAATTTATTCTGTGCTCTGAGGTAACAAAAGGATGTGTTCAACTAGATGGCCTCTGATGAGGTAGTTTACATTCCTGCAAAAGAATCTTTGTTCACTCCCAGGATGTCATGGCCAGCATAATAGCTTTCTCTGGACCTTTATAAAAATAACACACTAGTAATCCAGATAACCTCTGATACATATGTCTCAGTTGAATTCCCAGAGCTCTTCTTCCTTCATCCAGGACATAAACAACAATCAGAGCAGAGACAACTGTTTCCATCTTGTTTTTCTTTCTTTCAGCAGCTGCTGCTCAGGGAGACAGAATACAAACTTAGTCGTTGTGATTGAAATAACTTATTTTAACTGCTGATGCATATTAGCTTTGAACACACCTTTATAGGCCATGTCTTCACAAAGAAAAAGGTGTGTTTGCTAACATGTTACACGTTAATACCCTAGCATAGATTTGTATTAATTCTTTAACCCTAGTGAGGATCCTCAGGTTTAACTCACCACCTCTTTTGTGTTAAAAATACTTGTCTTGTCTACTCTAGGATTTTAACATGGTAACAAACATTTTTTTCTAGTGAAGACCAGGTCTATATGTCTCTTCATCTCTATCTGCTTTTAAAGGTGTCTCTGAAAAGTGGGGTGAAAAAGGCTTTCCACACATTTTTTGCTTGTTTATGATGAAAGGTATTTTCAGAAGAAAGCTTTGTTTATATTAAAAATTCAGTTCCTGCCTAGCCTGGAAGACATTATGATTGGAGAATTAGTGAAATAAGGATATTATTAAAGGGAAGAGAGTTTAGGGTTTTTGCTGTTTTGAAATGAATGTATCTGTGAGACTGAGGGTATTATTGTGGGAAAGCTGGCTGAAGTGAATGAGAAGTTTTATATTATTAAGATCTGAATGCAACATGGTTCCATATTTCTGGTTCACTTCCTAACTCCCACAGGCTAACCCTATTTGTCAACAGTAACACTGTTACAGTGGAATGCAGCTGATGTGGGAGGTTATGATTACAGGGGGAGAGATGGACCCATTCCAGCTAGGAGTCCGAAAACTAGGAGAGCAACCTTGAACTGGATTTTGTGTTCAATCTGTACAGAGAGTGGCTTTGTGGGATGATGTGTTCCTGGTAGCCTGTGTTGCTAAGTAGATGGCTGCTAGAGCTTCCTCAAGGCAGGAGACTTGCTTCCTTAATAAAGAGACTTGAAACAGTCCCAGCTAGATATCACACTTATGTGGATCATTGTGGCCAAATCTGCATTCATTTAGATCAGGTACAATCTTTTGGCCAGCTGCAGATGGCAGAGAGCATTTTTTGCTGCTGCAGCTACTTAGGTATCCAAATATGGTACAAAAGGACTTGTCCACAGAAGAAAATTTACTGGTATAATACTATATAGTTACACCGTGTTAGGGTCTGAGATGTCGAATAACCCACTGTAGGTAATAATAAGACTGTAGGTCTGTTTCAAATGAATGCAAGCCTGTCTATATAGGACACTTGTTTATGACTGACGGAATTCTCCATGCATTACCCAAGATTTCTACAACAGTTCTTACCAGGTTCTTATCGTGTTTTGAACATAATTTTCCAGAAGTCAGCAAACATAAAGATATCCTACACTAGCTTTAGCTTGGTACAGAAGGAGTGTTGGTTAAGCATCAACAAAATCATTCATCTTCTCCTGTCTTTCCTGGTATGGCTCTGCAGCTGGCACAACAGTTTGACAGATTCTGCTAAGCTTTCTGCAGGTAGAGAAATTAAAGCATTCATCTTCAACGCACTCCAAAGTGATACAATTAAGCATGCATACAAAGCACTCTACATATATTTCACTTTAGTACTAGCTACTTTCTTATATTAGTTACACAAACACTGTATTCAATTATGTTTGTAATTACAGAAATAAAAGCAAAGTACACTTCTTATGCGTCTGCTAGTGAGAACTGGTTTTGTAGTCTTTTAGCATAATTTCATTCCTTATATAGAAATTGCCATTGCAACATTGCTTTTTCAGAAAGTATTTTCCCCCTTCTCCTTTGGCCTAGCTCAAAGCATGATGGGAGTCTGGTTCCATTATCATCAACACTGGTGTAACTCTCAGCGTGGTCAGGTCACTCTGATTCTGGACTAAGTGACTTTGCCGCCCAGTGTGTAGCGGAGATCGCTTCCCTTTGTTATTTGTTTTCTGCAATCAATCAATAACGACAATAACATAGTTTTGTTTTATTTGCAAATTTATGAATTTTCAGCAAACCTACCCCTAGTGTTTGCTGGGCTTATTCCAATGGGGGGGGGGAGAGAAATTCCCCCCTCACCCCAATATTTTTTATTTCACATTTTTGTTTTCAATGATCAACTGACCCAATTGCATCAGCGGGGGACTCTCTTTGCTAAACAAATTCCAAATTCCTTGCAAAAGCTTCTTCACTGCTTGCAATCCGACCCCCACAAAACTTTGGCCCAGCAGCTCCGCCCACCGCGGCTGCGGGACTTGGAGAGGCTGCAGGACAGCCTTGGGGGCCAGACGGCAGCCCACCTCGCTCGGCTTGGGTGCCCGGCGCTGGGCTCTGCTAGCGGGGAGGGAGGGGGGTAGGGAGAGCGGATGGAATTCGGAGAACGCTAGGACCGCGCGACACGCAGCTTGTCTGCCGCCGCCTGCTCCTCTGGGGCGAGCGTTCCTGGGGGCGGGTCCAGGCAGCCGGGGCGGGGCGGGGTTGGGCAGTTTGCGGGTCAGTCCGGGACCGGGTTGGAACGCGGCGCTCGGGCCGCGCGAGAGAGCGATTGCGAGCCGAGCAGAGGCAACGGCTCGCGCTCTCGGGGGACCAACAACGGATTCGCCCCTTCCCCCCCCACTCCATTGGTCGCGCCTCGTTCCAGCTCCCGCCGCCGGCTGCGCTTCACCGGGACCATCCGTCCCGCCCGCCCGCCTGCCTCTCCGAGCCCGCTACATGCTCAGGTACCTGCGCGGCGGCGGCGGCGTCCCGAGCGGCCGGCTGGGGAGCGCGCGGGAGAGGTGGCGGCCGGGCTCCGGGGCGCTTGGGCAAGAGGACTCCCCGCCCGCCGCTCGCTGAACCGAGGCGGAGTGTGGAGATAACCGCCCCCCCCCCCGCGCATCTGCGCCCCGCCGCAGCGCAATGGGGGTGGGGGGCATCAGTCTCGTCGCCCCACTGGTTGGGGGTCGCGTCGCTGCGGGTCATCAGCCTGCGCCGCTCTCCGCGGCTCTAGGGGACCCCCTAGTGGGGGGAGGGGCGAGCGGCCCCAGGGAGCCGCGGTGGGGGGGGAGCTGCCTCCGCCCAGATCTTCGCAGCCGGGCGTGTGTGGAGCCGGCCGCGCCGCTTCTCTGCGAGACGCCGCGATCCGAAGCGGGGTTGCGGGTTCTGAGCGGCTGGCGCGGGCGCTTTGTCGCTGGGCCTCGGGAGGGAGCGGCGCCTCCCCGCTTCCCCTCTCCCCGGTGCCCAGGGAAGGAGCCTGAGGCCCAGGCGTGTCCCCAGGTTGATCACTGTTCCAGCCCGTGCCGAGTGGCTGTTACTAAAACGGGCTCCCTGGGATCGCACAAAGGATATACAATTCTCAGGGGTGAGCCTCCTGGGTGCGCGATGCTCCGCAGTTATTCATTACGGTTTTCAGGGGCTGTGTGTAGGGAAACGCAGTGATTAGTTGGGTCTCGAACAATAAACTCTGCGTGTGTATTTATGTATAATATAGAAATCATGATACTTTAGTGTTCCTGTTACTCAGAACTGTTTGGAGTTTAAAAACAGAACTTAGTGCATATAGATTTGGATAGTACTAGTTCAAATAGTATAAACGGAATGGTTCAGTGGTTTTGTACACAGCATTCAGGAGGATGGCAGTAGCCCATAGAGACATCTGCATTAACTGCACCTAGCACCCAGTTCATATCTGGCAAACAGCAACACAACATGCATCTTGCTTCTGACTTATTCTGCATATAAAAAGAACAGGTTAGGACAATTTGAACTACTAGTTGGATTTCACAATAAAGGTTAGTATGACTGCAAAGTAACTCAATTCACTAACCGTTTTGTTTGATGGTGTTGAGATTAACACTATTTCTAAAACTTGAGTTCCAGGTTTTGTCTTGGACATCTCACTTTAGTTTTACTCTTCTGACACTCCTTTAACTGTTTTATATACATTTGAACAGTTTCAACCAGAGAGACTAGAAAGACCTGCCATAGCCCAGGGCACTCACCTGGGAGGGGGCAGACCCTTCAGATTCCTGTTCCACATCAGGTCAGACTGTGATCAGATACAAAGGTGGTGACCATGATATACGAACCTTTATAGACTACAGTGCAGATTAGAATTCTTTTGAATACAAAGAAAAATATAGTTTCCAAAGATGTTTTCATGTTCAATTCAAGATGGTAATGTAAATAAAAATCCCCCAGTCATCAGTTTTTGTGCCATATGCTGATCTCCATATATCCCTCAATACCATGGTCCATTCAGGACTTGCATTTATGATTCAGCCTAGAACCATTAATGCACATCTAAGGTTATACTGTGACGATCTAAAACTCTGGCTAGAAGGGACACCCAGAAGCTGAGTGGTGTGACTGAACTACCAAACCAATCTGTGGAGCTAAAGAAGAAGAAAACTTTCATCGTAAGGGACATAAATTGTTAGCATCACAGATATGATGAACTGGAATTCTCCGAAGTGCACTGAAAACATAGTTTATGCTATTTGCAAGGCCAAAGCATACAGCGGAAAAAGGAAATACAAGAACAGAATCACTAAAACTTGCTCCATAAACTCGTGCTCATGCCATTGGAAGGTAAATAAAAGCTAAGGAGGCTTGGTCTGTGTCTCAAAAAGCTATTGGCATGCTGAAGATTGTGAGTCTTAAGAACCATGTTGTCCAGCCCTCTCAACCTTGGTTTTTTTTGGGCCATTGAGCTAATAGCAGGCTTCCTTACTCTAGCCAGCCTCACGGGATGACTTAATAAATAAATAAATAAATAACAACCTCACCATAGTAACTTGTATTTAAGTTTAACTTTATCTGCCCTATTGTGTTATCAATAAGCTGAATTTTGCTTGACCGTAGCATATTAGTAAGGGGTTGTGTGTCCTCTAACCCATTGACTATTAGGAAATGTGTCCAGATGGCCAGAAAAGGGCTACTTGTGATTGAGGAGTGGGTAGCTGTTTTCTGTAATTGATGAAGTAATGATCTTCTGATAGATGCTTTTAGTTTATCAGGAACCACTCTAGCAAATGTTTTGTCATAATGATCTGGCTACAAATATCTTTTATGATTGTTCAATCCATTATTTTATAAAGAAGGATATTGAACAATTGAAAATGGTTCAGCGAAGAGCAGTCAGAATGCTAAAAGGATTAGGAAGCATGCCTGATAATAGTAGACTCAAAGAACTCAGTGTATACTTCTAAGAACCAGGGTCAGGCCAATGGTTGATCTAGCCTACTATCCTCTCTCTGTTTGTCAGTGGCCAGTACCAGAGCTTCAGGGAGTGTGTGCCAAACAGGACAGTTGGAATGATCCTCCCCTGTTTCTCACTTGGCTTCTGGCAGTCAGAGATTTAGGGCCACCTCAAGCTTGGGGGTTGTATCCCTGACCATCTTTGCCTAATAGCTGTTGATTCTTCTTAACCAAGGGAAAGTTAAGGGGTGACTTGGTTAGTCTATACGAATCTACAGGGGGAACAAATGTTTAATAATGGAATTTTCAGTTTAGCAGAGGCAAATATAACGTGATTCAATGGCTGGAAGTTGAAGCTAGATAAATTTAGACTTGAAATAAGGGATACATTTTTAATAGTGAGAGTAACTAATCATTGGAACAATTTACCAAGGATTGTGGTGGATTCTCCATGACTGACAATTTTTAGATTTAAGTTTGGATCTTCTTATTAAAAGATGTGACCTAGGGAATTATTTTGAGGATGTTCTTGGCCTATGTTATACAGGAGGTCAGACTAGATGATCACAATGGTTCCTGCTGACCTTATCCCTGAAACAGGTGTCTTCAGCTTACCAATCATGTAAAGCAGTGCTAGTAAATATTCATCTTTTATAATTCTTTGTGTATTAGGCTCACAATTCTTTGGCCAAAAATTCCAGAATTCTTGCTGTGTTGGCCAAAGCTTGTCTACGATAGTGCTTTATTTTAAACTGAGCTACTGTGAGACTAACATCTGTTATCATTAATAGGACTGTACTGTAATATCCACTCTTCTTATTCTGACCTTGCTGACATAGTCCAGAAGCAGAAAGGACTAATTAACAAAGTTTGGTGGTTGTCATAAATGGGCAATGTAATTGACCAGATAGGCAGGGAACATTTATTGTAAGGGAGATGTTCTATAATCAGTGTAACAGCAAACCATTGAGTAATGAATTGATTAATATCTAAGTCACTAAGAGATAATTATGGCCACAGATGGCTTCAGGATACTTCTGGGGGAATTCTGTGCCACTGCATGTGTGCATAATTAATGAGCTGTGCATATTTTTAATTTTTTTTTTTTTTTTTTTGCACAGAAAAAAGCTTCTGCTGAAAAGTTGCTGCAGTTCCATCTTTTGCCCACCAGAGGGTGATAGACCACAGCAGCTGCTGCCAGTCAGCTAGGGAAGAGAAAGAGCCTGCAGAGCCTTCTTCACCGCGCCTGTAGGGCCAGGTCAGGAGATGGGCTATGGGGAGACAGTGTGGGGCTGCTGGGGGGTCCACAAACAGGGGCGTCCACAGACGGGCTCATAAGGGCTAGTGGGGAAGGACAGACTGGGGCAGTGGCTGAATGGGGGTGGAGGCGCAGGGCCACATAGGGATGGGGGAGTGGGTGTCTTGAGTGTGGGTGGAGGGACACCGTGCCTAACTGAATGGGAGAGGTTAGGGGTCAGCCAGGGTCTGCATGGGGGAAGCTCCCTAACAGTTCTTCCCGTCTCCCTCAAGAAACTTGTTCCAGAATTTTTAATTTTTTGGTGCAGAATTCCCCCAGGAGTATAAGTAGCGATTAAATAGTTACAGCTGTCATTGGCTTATTGATTAGGTAAGTTAAATAAGATTAAAACATGAGGGAGAAAATTTCAGTAAGGACATTCTGATATCTAAGAAATTCCTCAGACTCCATTTTGTGTCCCTAGCTTCCATTTGGAATAAGCAAAAATCACTCTACCATTAGACACTGCATGTCATATACCACTGGATGCTGCGAGTCACATGGTCACTGAAAATAGCTCAAGGGCAGAAAGGTTAAAGTAGTAAAAAAATAAAATAAAACAATGATGGGTCACCACAGGTGAGCTTGTGTGGTGCAGAAGGGGAAAGATTGCTTGAGCTTCAAATGAGGTAAATAACATAAAATTAGCCGAAAGCCAAGGGGGTGAAAGATCAGCAGATCATAACTTTGAAGTAAACAACTGGCAGTGACCATTTGCAGTAAGGAGCTGATAGGACAGTATAAAAGTAGACACTCAGGAGCAGAGAGAGCAGTAGGGAGAAGATTGGGATGGAGCGGACAGGAGCTCCCAGTTGAAGCGATTGGGAGGGAGCAGAACCAAGCTGATAGCTGCCTGAAGCTGACAGCTGCCTGAAGCTGACAACTGACATTAAGCTTGCTAGTGATAATTATAGTGTAGCATAGCATAAAGTAGTATAGAGTGTGTGTAAGTTAGTAAAGACTGGCCATCTGTTACAGAGCACACTCAGAATCATTTGAACTGTATGTTATTGCGGTTTAAAATGCCTTTTAGCTTAGAATAAGGGCTTTGTATTTTATTTAGGTTTTTAGGTTATTACTGTATTAGGAATTTAGTTGCATTAATAAAAGGATGCCTTGTTTTGGAAAAAATACTGCCTGTCAATCATTTATAGGAAGGCTGTATCTGTGTCCTTCAAGTATTTCCTTAACTATCCTGGAAACCCATACTTTAGGAAGGACAGATTAAGGGAGCAATAGGTAGGCTATTCTAGGGGCTCCCCAAACCTGTTTTTGGGTAACAATCCCTGGGGGAAAAAAGGCTTTTAAAATGTTTTTTATTCTAAACTAATATGTCTAGGGGAAGTTGTGGAATCTCTATCATTGGAGATTTTAAAGAGCAAGTTAGACAAACATCTGTCAGGGATGGTCTAGATCAGTGGTGGGCAACCTGCGGCACATGCCCACATGCGGCCTGTCAGGGTAATCCACTGGTGGGCTGCCAGACAGTTTGTTTACATTTGCATGGAACTGTACACTTTGTATCTGTGGTGTAATTGAAATCAATATATTTGAAAATGTAGAAAACATCCAAAAATATTTAAATAAATGGTATTCTGTTATTGTTTAACAGTGAGATTAATGGCAATTAGTTTTGTTAATTGCTTGACAGTCTTAGTTTAAATGTGTGTATAGTTAAGGTGTACCCTCCTAGATATCAAAAAAGATGTACCAAATCTAGTGTAAAGGGAGGTTCTGTGTAGTTGTAAGTCATGTTTTAATGGTTATATCAACCAATGAGAATGTAACTTTAGAAAATAACTAAAGTACAAATGGAAAAGTTGATGAAAATTAATTTCATTTGAGGCATTTAAATTGGTGATTTAAATTGCCTTGATTTAATCAATCCACCCTGCAAAATAAGGAATTAAAGAAGCGGTGACTACAGTCACGTATGGGGGGACATCATTACCTACAGCTACAACTGTAAGGCGACATTGCCCTCATGTTAAGCAAACTAGGCTGAAGCCGGTATTGCTTGTCTAAGTATCATTCCTATATGTCCAATTTTAAGCATTAGAAATGACCCTTAAAATGATTTTCAATACAGTTTACATGATTGATAAGCTTCAGGGATTTCTAACCCAGTCGTTGTTAAGTGCAACTGTAGTAGCAAGCAATTTTTTATGAGTTTAAAAAATTTCAGTGGGTGATACCTTATTTATGAAGTAATCTCTTAACCATCACTGAACATAGTTTGATCATAACTCCATATCAATCATATGTTTTCTTCCTTACGTCACTTATTTGTAGTAACAGACATCCTTTGTCTGTTACCCTTGCTAAGGGTCCCTTTGTGGGCATCTGGACTAAATCAGCAAGATTAAGGTAGAGTATATAGAGTACGCACATTGCTAATCACTGGTCACACTCTAGCTGAGTCTAAAACAAAGTGCTGCGCGATAAGGATTCTGTTCTTTGACCAAAGAATCGTGACAGTTTAGTGTACGCTTTGCACATCGGCTTTGGTGCTGTGCTGTTCCTCAGTGGAATACTGTGGCCCTGTGTGGTGTCATTCACCTCACAATAAATTGGTCAACATTGAATTGAACTTGACTTGCATCATCACAGGCACACTGTGCCCCACTCCTATTCTTGGCCACCAGTTCTGAGCAACATAGCTCCTCCACACATTCATCATGGAGAGTCTAAAGGTGGACTAGTGGAAAAGCTATGTGCCAATCCAGGTCTCCCATTGTATATGGACATCTTCAGTCACCCCAGAGCATAATTTATGTCGAGGCGTCCACTGTGGAATCTGTCAGCAGCTATACCCTATGGCACAATGAGTGGTCAGCTAAAGATGTTTGAAATATTTTTGCTTGTCAGTGATCCAGCCTTTTGACCCCTGGGATTTGACCTGCCATGTCAGCTTTGGACTCTCCTGAACAGGTTCCAAACTGGCCAAGGAATACGTGCAGCCAACCTCTACACTTGGGTCTGCACGATGACCCACATGTCAGCGTCGCCACTGTCAGTCAATAGCTCGTGTTGTCGACAAACGTCAACTAACTAGATTTCATGGTAGGCTTAGGACCTTTCATTCTGCCGATGAAGCTGCTGTTGGGTTTCTTGGCAAGCAAATGCTAGAAGAAGTGTACAAAAGAATCATACAATTAATATTTACTAATAAAGCTCCAGTGATGTTGATGTTTGAGCTACTAATGCAGTGAGGATGCAACAACATAAGTTTGGACAAGTCATCAGCTGTTAATCCAGTCGATGCTGCTGCTAACCAAATCACTCCGCATAACTCCAGTGTTTTGCAGTGGGTTTCTGGCCCATGATTAAGGCTTCTAGGTGCTATGATAAAACAAATAATAACACTGCTCTACAGCCAAAATGCTTCTGAAATAAATGTAGTCAAACTTTACTAATTCAGGGTCACTGAGAACGAAAATGATGCTTAAAATTGTTGATTGTCTCTAGTTTTCAAGATATGCTATTGGGTCAGTATATATGACCCTTGACTTGGGAATGGCGGAGGATAAGTGAGTTATAAAGGGAAGGGATCTCAGTTTAAACCAGAAATGACTAAAATACATCTTTGACTGGATCTAGGAATAAATCTATGACTGGGTTTGGACCGTACTTGCTTTTTAGGCAAACCAATGAATGATGCAATCTGAAGCTGGTATTGCGTCATACATGATATGAATTGCATCATGTTATTCCTAGAAGTCATGGATGATGCAATCATAACAAAGCTTACATCACTCTGCTGAACAAATTGCTATATCAGCTCTAGAAATCATACACTGTCGTGCTCTCTTATTTGTCAGTGTTTGATTTTGCAAAGGGACACATTTCTGTTTAGCCATAGTGAGCAGAGATGCCTCATACTTGTGTGAACAGTGCAGATAACTTCTGCTATGTTTGTGGTGAAGTGATTTTGCATCACAAAAGCGCAGTATTACCACTATGGTTAAGAAAGCCTATCACCTTTATTTTGGCTGCAAAATTGGAGATCAGGACAAGAGGTGGGCCCCACACATATGCTGCAACACTTGTGCAACAAATCTTCGCCAGTGGTTGAACAGGAAAAGGAAATCTCTGACTTTTGCAGTGCCAATGATTTGGAGAGAGCCAACAGATCATACCAGCAATTGTTACTTCTGCATGGTGCCTCCAGTTGGGAAAGGTGTGTCGAAGAAGAAAAAGTGGACTGTGCATTATCCAAACATTCCATCGGCTATACGTCCAGGACCCCACTGAGAAGGACTGCCGGTTCCTGATGCACCAGAGTCATTCTCACTTGAGTCAGACGAGGAAGAGGATGAAACTTCTGGTCCTGAACCATCAATGTCACAGGACCCACATTTTCTCCCATCCTCCTCCTCTGAACCACACTTCATAACACAAGGTGAACTGAATGACCTTGTCAGGGATTTGGAACTACCCAAGAGTAAGACAGAGCTGTTGGGCTCCAGACTACAGCAGTGGAATCTCCTGGCAGGTGATGTTAGGGTTTCCATGTTCCGTGACCGTCAAAAGGATCTTGTCCCATTCTTCTTCATGGAAGGTGATCTTGTAGCCTGCAACAACATCCATGGTGTGATGGCAGGCCACAACATCGTTCACGATCCAGATGAGTGGAGACTGTTCATTGATTCATCGAAGACGAGTCTTAAAGCTGTTTTACTGCATAATGGCAATGTTTTGCCATCAATTCCAGTTGGTCATGAAGTCCATAGGAAGGAAACCTATGACAACATGAAACAACTTTTGAGGTGCATAAACTATGACCAACATCAGTGGCAGCTTTGTGACGATTTGAAGGTTGTTGCTCTCTTGCTCGGTCTGCAGACTGTATACACAAAGTAGTGCTGTTTTCTCTGCGAATGGGATAGTCGTGCAAGAGATTCCCACTACATCAAGGAAGATTGGCCACTCCGACAGTCATTGGAGCCTGGGAGGAAAAGTGTTCAGCATCCACCACTTGTTGAATCAAGGAAGATTTTGTTACCACCCTTACACGTCAAGCTGGGTCTGATGAAGAACTTTGTCAAGGCCATTGACAAAACACAAGCAGCTTTCAAGTACCTCTGTGGAAAATTTCCAAGGTTAAGTGATCCTAAGATAAAGGAAGGTGTCTTTGTTGGTCCTCAGATTCGTGAACTTCTTCGAGATGATGCATTTGACCATGCACTGCGTGGCAAGGAAAAGACGGCATGGAAAGCCTTCCAGTTAGTGGCAATAAATTTTCTCGGAAGCAACAAGGCAGACAACTACCAGGTTGTTGGTGGAAAACCTCCTCAAGGCATACAAAAGCCTTGGTTGCAACATGTCACTAAAGATACATTTTTTGCACTCTCATCTAGATTTTTTTCCACCGAACTGCGGAGCAGTGAGCGACGAGCACGGCGAGCGATTTCACCAGGACATTGCAACAATGGAGAAACACTATCAGGGCAATTGGAGCCCATCAATGCTTGCAGACTATTGCTGGACAGTGACAAGAGATGCTCCATTTAATGAATACAAGAGACAAGCCAAGAAGCGCCGAGTAGACTCTGAATAAGATTAAACTATGTACAGAATAGTTTTTTGCCTTTTGTTTCATAATACATTTTATTTATATAACCCTTTTGCTGATTTTTAAAGTGTTACATAAACAGGACAGGTGAAATATCATGTAAAGCAACCATAAACACATGAAAAGACCTAGGTTTACAATTTATGATTAAAACTCTACTATCTACACAATATACATAGACATAAAATGTAAAAACTTAAATATCTTCGAAACAGTAGCCAATCAGTTGTTTTAATTGTCATATTTGAATTCAGCACATCAAAATACATAATAAATAGCACATTTTATCTCTGAAGCAGACGACTTCTCAAAAATTGTAGACCAGTGTAATGTTTTGTTGAGCAAAGTTTATATTATAACTTAAGTATTTAGCTGAAGCTGTTATTCCATCCTGTTCATGCATTGTATCTATATATTCCTTATTGAAATGGGGCTGACATGGATACTGTACCTACAATGTTTTATTTTAATAAAATCAGTTAATAGAATTTTTATAGCTTGGCCAACTCGGTAATTTTTCAAATCTCAGTTCAGTATTCTGATGCCTTTAGAGAAAAGCTCTTTCCAGAATCCAAAGCATATTGCAAATCAAATATGATTAAATGGAAAAGAGGGAAAATGAAACAATGGCTGAGATCAGAACAGTCTAATTCATCCGTTCATTAGGTTTATAAAATAATTTTTATTCTTCTTCGAGTGCTGTCTCTGTGGGTGCTCCGCTTCAGGTGTGGGTGCATTCTGGCGATGCTGATTGGAGATTTTTCAGTAGCAGTGCCTTGTTGGGATGCATGTGCTCAGTAGCTGTCTTGCAGTGCCACTGGCGATTCAACCAGCGCTCGCGCGTCCCAACCCCCTCAGTTTTTTCTCAACTGTCCTCAGCTGCAGATGGAGCTCCAATGGCAGTGTCACAAAATCATCTAGGAAAGAGTGAGAAATAGTTAAGTTTATTCCTCAATAGTTAGTTCATTGTTGATCTAGGTTTCTATTTTTAATCAGTTAAAATTCCCTTTAAAAAAAAAAAATCTCCCTAAGGGAGTTTCCCCTCCGTTTCTTTTAGTTCCACGACTGAAGTTGGATTCTGAAAATGCCAGGCTCTCCTGGGTTTAAAAGATGCACTTCTTGTAAGGACGCCATGTCCGTCTCCGATGGACACTCACAGTGTGTCTACTGCTTACGGGAGGAGCACATTCCCCAGAAATGATCCCATTGCAGCAATCGTAAAGCTAGAGTGAGGAGGGACCACAATCTCCTACTCAAAATGATTCTTGTGGATAAATCCCTACCACCACTGTCTGCTTTGGGAACAACCCCATTGGGGGATTCTCCAGGCGCCTGCTCCCTGAACAGATTGAGTACCCTCTCCTCCAGAAAGTGAAGGAACAGGGAGATATCTCCTGCTCATGGAGAACTGTTGAAGAGAAAATGGTCTCCATCAAGATCACTACCTGCGGTGCTGATGACCTGCAGGGTGAGCATGTTTGATGCTCCGGGCGCCTCCAGCACTGTCCGTACTGGGACCTCTGCCGACAGAGATAAGGATTGCAGACATAAGTCAGCTGCCTCCTCCACAGCACCAACTTCTCCAAGGAAGGACATGGTGCTGACAGCACCTCAGCTTGCTATGAGACCTCCAGTGGTGCCGCACGCTACGGAGCCGATACCTGCTTGCACTAAGTCAGCACTGGTCAAGGCCATGCATAAGCAGACAGGATCGAGCTCCCAGGCTTCTTCACATAAGAGCACGGCACCGCTGCCCATGGCACCGTGCTCCCTCACTAAAGCGTCCGATATCAGAATTTCATCCACACCGGGATCACCAATACTCAGAACCAACAGTTCTCCGGTGCCAATGGCACCAGTACAACCAGACTCACCAAATGTCTCCAGATTCTCCAATGATGAGGAAGCTGACGTTGAGGAGGCAGTCTTCTACTCCGGACATTCCTCTTTATTGGGCAGGAAACGTGCCAGGGAACGTCTACACAGGGGGACATGCCCCCATGGCTGACTAACCTGTGGATGTGCCCCCCCCATGCCATTCCCAATGGTGCAGATGACTCAAAAAAAATTCAAGAGTTATTCAAACGGGTGGCACAAAGCCAGAACATCCAGCTGGAAGAGGTGACTGAAAACCAACATCAGCTCCTTAAAATACTACACCCAGCATCCTTGACTAAGATTGAACTACCAATTAATAGCGCACTGATGGAAACAGCAGAATTATTGTGGCAAATACCAGCAACTGTACCTCCGACATGCAAAAGGGTAGCTAGAAAGCATTATGTGCCCAACGAGGGTATGGACTTCCTATTTTTACACCCTCAGCCAAACTCCTTGGTTGTGGAGGTGGTGAACCAATGAGGGAAACAACCCCATTATAAACCCACCCCACAGGACAAGGACTCAAAGATGTTCAATTTGTTTGGCCGAAAAATCTACTTATTGGCGACCCTTCAGTTTCACATGGCCAACTACAGAGCAGTACTAGCGAAATACGACCATGATAATTACCAGAAACTCAACGAATTTGTGGCAGACATCCCAGAAGACAGAAGGGAGCAATTTCAATCCACCATAACCAAAGGTCAACTTGTGTCGGACAGCTTTACAAGCGTCCCTTTACGTCACGGACATAGCTGCTTGCACAACTGCTACGGCAGTAATTATGAGGAGGGCCTCCTGGCTACGATCCTCTGGAATTTCAAAGGACCTCCAGACTAAAATTGAGGATCTCCCCTTTGACAGAGAAAAAATATTCTCAGCAGAAACAGAGGAAGTCCGTCCTACACTGAATGAAGGACTCTTGAACGACGCTCCGAACCCTGGGCATCTATAGCTTTCCCTCCGCCCCAACAGATGTAGGAGACAGCAACCTTACCAGTGCAGTAGAGACACAACCAGAGAGCGACAACAGAGGTCTTTTAATAATCAAAGACAAAGGCACAGACCACAGAGATGTCGCCCTAGCCAATCCCATGCTGCGATGTCCCAAGCACCTTCAAACAAGATGCAATATTGAAGAATTGGTCGAGGGTCTGACTGACCTCCCCCTACCACCGGCGCCAATAGAATCAACAATCCAAGTTTTTGGTCATTGACTCCGACCATTCTAGCATATGTGGGCCACTATCACCACAGACCACTGGGTTTTGGAGATCATTCGAACGAGTTATACCATCCCTTTTACCTCCATCCCGCCTACCTACCCCCCCTTCCCTGTCCCTCTTCAGGCACCCTTCTCACAAGCACCTGTTGACAAGAGGTAGATCATCTTCTACAATTAGGGGCCCTGGAACAAGTTCCAACACAATACAGAGGGAAAGGGTTTTACGCCCACTATTTCCTGACTCAGAAGGAAAAACAGAGGTTGGAGACCCATACTAGAGCTCAGAAAACTCAACAAATTTGTCCGCAACCACAGATTCAAAATGGTCACACTGAACTCGATCATCCCAGCCCTGGAAGAGGGGGACTGGTTCTCAGCCCTTGACCTACAAAGATGCTTACTTTCACGTTATCATCTGTCCTGCTCACAGATGATTCCTACGATTCGCAGTGGGACAAGATCACTTCCAATACAGAGTATTGCCGTTTGGACTGTCAGCGGCTCCACGAGTCTTTACCAAAACCCTAGCTGTGGTAGCTGCTCATCTGCGCAGACAGGAAATGCTGATATTCCCATACTTAGACAATTGCCTACTAAAAGGTCCTACCAGGACGGAAACATTGCACATCACTCGACAAATCATCTCTCTCTTTCACACCCTAGGGCTACCGATGCCCCGATTCACAGCGCTGACCTCCTTCATATCAGTAATCTCAGACTGTACGTGGGTGTCCACTCACAACTCCCAAAACATAGGGCGGCCACCACTTTTGTTGTAAAACATGCCAGACGACACATGCGTTGCTTTCAAGGATGGCTGAACTTGGTGTATATTCCATGAAAGCACAGTGTACACAAAGACTCATGCTGACCCCAGAGGTCCTACGTTCACTATGATGGTGGACAAACCCAATAAATGTTGGCTCAGGCATCCTGTTTCAACAGGATCTGCCATGCATACAAATCACAACAAATGCCTCACTGATCGGATGGGGAGCCTACCTAAACCAACGTACAACCTAAGGTAAGTGGTCCCCCATGGAAACACTCTTACACATCAACCTACTCAACTTATGTGCAGTCTGCAATGCATGCCTACATTTCCTCCCTATCATACGAGGTAAAATGGTAAAGATCCTGATGGACAACATCATGTCTCTGTTCTATATAAACTAGGGTTGTAAAGCGATTAAAAATATTATTCACACGATTAAAAAGAATTACTCGCGCTGTTAAACAATAGAATACCATTTAAATATTTCTGGATATTTTCTACATTTTCAAATATATTGATTTCAATTACAACACAATACAAAGTGTACAGTGCTAGCTTTATATTTATTTTTGATTACAAATGTTTGCACTATAAAAAGACAAAAGAAATAGTATTTTTCAACTCACCTAATACAAGTACAGTAATGCAATCTCTTCATCATGAAAGTTGAACTTACAAATACAGAATTATGTACAAAAATACTGCATTCAAAAATAGAACAATGTAAAATTTTAGAGTTTGCAAGTCCACTCAGTCCTACTTCTTGTTCAGCCAATGGCTCAGACAAAGAAGTTTTGTTTATATTTGCAGGAGATAATGCCGCCCACTTCTTGTTTACAATGTCACCTGAAAGTGAGAACAGATGTTCTCATGGCACTGTTGTAGTCGACGTTGCAAGATATTTACGTGCCAGATGCGCATGCTTCAACCACCATTCCAGGGACGTGCGTCCATGTTGATGGGTTCTGCTCGAAAACCATCCAAAGCAGAGTGGACCAAAGCATGTTCATTTTCATTATCTCAGTTAGATGTCACCAGCAGAAGGTTGATTTTCTTTTTGGTGGTTTGGGTTCTGTAGTTTCCGCATCAGAGTGTTGCTCTTTCAAGCCTTCTGAAAGCATGCTCCCTATCTCGTCTCTCTCAGATTTTGGAAGACACTTCAGATTCTTAAATCTTGGGTCGAGTGCTGTAGCATCTATAGAAATCTCACATTGGTACCTTCTCTGCATTTTGTCAAATTTGCTGTGAAAGTATTTTTAAAACGAACGTGCTGGGTCATCATCTGAGACTGCTATAACATGAAATATGTGGCAGAATGCAGGTAAAACAGGAGAGGGGACATACAATTGTCCCCCCAACTAGTTCAGTCAGTAATTTAATTAATGCATTTTTTTTTTTTTTTTTTTTTTTTTAATGAGCATCAACAGCATGGAAGCATGTCCTCTGGAATGGTGGCCAAATCATAAAGGGGCATACGAATGTTTAGCATTTCTGGCACGTAAATACCTTGCAATGCCGGCTACAAAAGTGCCATGCAAATGTCTGTTCTCGCTTTCCGGTGACATTGCAAATAAGAAGAGGGCAGCATTATCTCCTGTAAAGGTAAACAAACTTGTTTGTCTTAGCGATTGGCTGAACATGAAGTAGGACTGAGTGGACTTGTAGCCTCTGAAGTTTAACATTGTTTTGTTTTTGAGTGCAGATATGGAACAAAAAAAACCCCTTCATTTGTAAGTTGCACTTTCAGGACAAAGAGATTGCACTACAGTACTTGTATGAGGTGAATTGAAAAATACTATTTTTTCTGTTTATAATTTTTACAGTGCAAATACTCGTAATTAAAATATACACTTTAATTTTAGTTACAATACAGAATACAAGATATATATGAAAGTGTAGAAAAACATTCAAAATATTTAATACATTTCAATTGGTAATGTATTGTTTAACAGTGTGATTAAAACTGCAATTAATTGCGGTTAGTTTTTTTGAGTTAATTGCGTGAGTTAACTGATATTACTCAACAGCCCTAATATAAACCGTCAGGGTGGGGCACATTCCTACTCCTTATGCATGGAGGCCTTAAAACTATGGAACTGGTGCATAAAACACAATATCTCTGTTACAGCAGCATACCTCCCAAGCTGAATGAACATGATGGCGGACACTTTAAGTGGACAGTTTTCCCAAGAGCACGAATGGGAACTGAATGATGAAATAACACAATACATATTTCACATGTGGGGATCACCACTCATAGATCTTTTCGCTTGATCAGTAAACAAGAAATACCCAAAGTTTTGCTCACAAGCAGGACTCAGAGTACGATCCCCGAGGGAAGCGCTTTCCTCATCAAATGGAATGCTCCTCTCCTATACATGTTCCCACTGATACCTCTGATCTCCAGAGTTATACACAAACAGTATGAATGGACAGAGCCAAAATATTATTTATCGTACCGGCATGGTTCAGCTTTATTATTAAAATAACAGCGGTGAGTGTTGGGACTGCTCCCACATCACTAAAAGGAAGCAAGAAAGTGTTAGTACACCAGTCCTAACCTACTTTCATACTCACACACGCACAACCTGAGGCTGGCCAACCCTGGGTGTAATGTAAGAAGAGGGGGAAGGGTGGACGAGAGTTCTTGTCCCGTGCACGGGTCGTCCAGGGTCCGCTGTGATCTCTAACTTGCTCCGACCCTCGGGTTTTTAAGTCCCAGGTTCTTTAGGGGGTGTTTTGTTCAGGGACCTCTGTTCCCCATGCTCTTTGTACCAGTCCAAACTGGCTTTCTAAGCATTCCCAAAACACACCGGCTCCAGGGACGCAATAGTCTGTTTTTCCCCTCGCTGGCCTTCATTGTCTCACTCATTTTGGCTGCCTCTTCAAGTCTGTTCAGCTGAATCCTTCTTTCTCATGGCTGGTCGGGGTGGAATCCAGGCCCTGTTTTTCTTGTCAGGTAGCGGAGAGTCAGATGTGTGCGGTGGCCTTGAGCTGGCTGGAGTCAGCGTCTTATCTTCGGACTGAGCTAGCTAAAGTGTCGAGTTAACCCGTTCTCTGCTCTCTTCCTTCTTTCCCTCCCCCCCTTTCGGCCTCTCGTAACCTGCAAAGGAATCTTCTACTCCACACTTACACCTTTGACCCTCCCCAACATGCTTTGCGATGCTTGCAACAGCGTTAGCAACATGCAGTGCTGATTTGCCTTTCCAGGGGACCTGAGAGAGGGGGCCATTGGGTTGTGACACTCTGCCATATTGACACAAAGATTATCCAAATGGAAATCTAGCTGTATCCATACATGCTATTCAGTACACAACATTGAAGCCCCTCTGGGCATCAGAATCCACTCGACAAGAGCTTTAGCTACCTCCATAGCATTTCTGTACAATGTTCCCATTCTAGACATCTGTAGGGCAGCCACCTGGGCCTCTGAAGACACATTTGCCAACCAGTATGCAATCACTCTCGGTTCAAGCTTGGACACACGACTAGGTCTCACTATACTAGCCTCAGCTACGAACTCCACTCTGAAGTCCCTTCCAGCCTCATGAGGGCACTGTTCTACCTTCACCTGAAATGGAGCATCTACAGGGACAGCACTCAAAGAAGAGAAGGTTACTCATCTTGTGCAGTAATTGAGGTTCTTTGAGATGTGTGTCCCTGTGGGTGCTCCACTACCCAGCTTCCTCGCTTCTACTTCAGAGTTTGCAGTAAGGACTCGACGGTAGAGAAGGAACTGAGGGGATTGGGTTGCACGAGCACTGGTGGAATCGCGAATGGCACTGCTACTGAAAATCTTTGATCAGCAGTGCTGGTACGCACCGACACCTCAACTGGAGCACCCACAGGGGGACACATCTCGAAGAATCTCAGTTACTGCATGAGGTGAGTAACCTTCTCTTTGCCATTTTGTTGGGACCAAGCTGCTACCTACATGTAAGCTGGCTAGTTTAGGCCTAGTCTTTGTTTGGCATAGGTGTTGGCTCACTGACTTGTCCTCATGTAAACTTGCTTGATGCTTGTAGCTGTGGTGTAGGACAAAGGTGATGTTTTAACCATAGAATTTATCCAAGTTGGAGGATATCTTATTGATAAGAGGAAGTTCTCAGTACAGTGGATGTACAGAATGTATTGCCAAAGGGTGGTTATGCAAAAACCAGGAAGTTCTTACATTAAGTCACTATAGGTAGATGGCCCGGACAGCATGCATGATCAGTGGAAATAAACAAATTAGAAAAGAGATACATTATGAAACTACAGTAGAACCTCAGAGTTACGAGCACCAGAGTTATGACTGACTAGTCAACCACACGTCTCATTTGGAACTGGAAATGTGCAATCAGGCAACAGCAGAGACAATAAAAGCAAGTACAGTACTGTGTTAAATATAAACTACTAAAAAAAAAGGGGTAAGTTAAAAAAAAAATGATTAAGGAGACTTTCTGAGCTTGTTTCATTTAAATTAAGATGGTTAAAAGCTGCATTTTCCTTCTGCGTAGTAACATTTCAAAGCTGTATTAAGTCAATGTCCACTTGTAAACTTTTTTGAAAGAAAAACCATAATGTTTTGTTCAGAGTTATGAACATTTCAGAGTTACGAACAGCCTCCAGTCCCTAGGTGTTTGTAACTCTTGAGGATCTACTGTAATGTAGACAGGAAAAGCTATGTAAATTAATGTAGTGTATGAGACATACAGTGCTTAATGTTGATGGGAGGAAAGTTATGATTAGATAATTTGAATAGGTATAAATATGCTCAACTGTAAGGGGTAGCTGAAGCACAGTAGGAGAAATCCTCCAAGACCTGCCTACACCACAGGAGTGGGTAACTTGCCATTGTCTTTTTCTGCTTATGTGTAAGTAGTTATTGCTTTTATATTGTAAAAGCAAGGTATGTGTTTTGGTACAAATAAAAGTTTGAATGACTAAACCTAAGAGTCTTGGCCTGACTATGTTAAATCTCACCTATCAACTTGGGTTTTGTTAATTACTTGAAATGCTTAGACTTAGCTTTTCCCTTTCTCTTGGTTTTTCATACTTGAAGCAATGATCGGAAATCAAGAAAATACTCCTTTACAGCTGCAGAAGAGGATATTGTAATTAAAAAATGGCTTCTACAATTAGGTGATTGAGAAGTCAGCTTTATTAGGTCATCTTATTTTGACAATGGTATCTTAAGGAGACACTGTTCTTTTCTCTGGAAGGGAACAAAGGACCAGAGCAGTCTACAACCATTGCCCGTTTTACTATAGGGCTGGAGACGATAGCGTTGCCACCTCTGAGGTCCAAAAAGCCCCCCATACAGGTGGCATCTCTAGGAGCAGACCTTGAAGGCGGGGTGACTGAAGGGGTTGATGTGAGGGGAAGTGATTGAAAGTGAGAAGTGGGAGAATGAAGCTTTATCCTCTAGGGCAGGTGTTCTCAACCTTTTTCTTCCTGAGGGCCCCCCCAACATGCTATAAAAACTCCACGGCCCACCTGTGCCACAACAATTGTTTTTCTGCATATAAAAGACAGAGCAGGGCAATTGCCTGGGGGTCCTGTGAAGCTAAGTTGCTCAGGCTTCAGCTCTGGGTTTCAGGGCTTGGAACCCCAGACTTCAGCCCCATACGGTGGGGCTTCGGCTTTCTGCCCTGGGCCACAGCAAGTCTAATGCCAGCCTTGCTTGGCGGACCCCTTGAAACCTGCTCGGGGGCCCCCTAGTTGAGAACCACTGCTCTAGGGATGGTACAGCTGTACCAGCAGCCTCATATTGGAGGCACAGCTAATACTGGCAGGTGGGGGTGGGATTGTGTTTTTTGTTTTATTTTTTAATACCATTTACCCGAACTAAATAAGCTATACTGGCAAAAAGACTTTTTGCTGGTTTAACTGCATCTTTTCTAGGACTTTTTGTTGGTATAAAATTGTAAATAATCACATTCCTAACCAACGTTTTTATACTATCAAAAGGTGAGTGAGACTTGGTGATAAAGGGAGCAGTAGGAGGAGAATTATAGGCGAAGAGGTAAAGAACATTACTGAGAGGGAGAATGTTAGAGAAAAGGGAAGAGCTGTAAGTAATGCAGAAAAAGATACATTATGATTAATGACAGGAAGTGGAGTGACGCCAGATTGGCAGAAGGGGAAGGTGGGGAGAAGAATGTGTGTGAGAGCCAACACAAGGATGGCAGAGAAAAGACCAGCTTCTCAGTCTTCATTTCATCACCTTTGTACCTTGAAAGCTGCCTTAACAGGGCAACCTGTGAATGACCTATATTTAGGAATTTCATTTTATTGAATATTGGTCTGTACTTTCATTATGGCTGGCCCAAGTCTGTGAGAAAACAGATACCCAGGAAAGTGGCCTCTCAAACTGCTAAAAGTGTCTACAGAAATATGAACAGGATGGGTTCCTTTTCAATCACCAATTGTTATTGCAAATGTTTTCTGAAATGATGAAATGGGGATCCATTAAAAAATGTTAACTCAGTGAAAACTGCCTGTTGTCCCAGCTGTACTAGTGAAATATGAGAGGGGAAGGGTCATAGATCAACAGAGTTGTTTGGCAATTAGAAGAGTCAAGATTCACAGAAGTTGGGCGGGGTGGGGAGAATTTAAGTCTATAACAAGTTCAGCTGTCTCCAAAGCACTCTTTTGTGGCCAGGGGTGGCCCTGAGGCACCATGCCTCTATTTCCCCTCTTCAGGGCCCTTTAAAAACTCCGAACAGCCTCTCTCATGGCTACCACTATCTCTGTTTGGAGCTGGTTTAATAACAAAACAAACAAAAAAATCAAATACAATCCTCAAGGTCCCAAAATAAAGTCCATACCCCACACAAAGTTCATACTCAGCTCTGGAATCTTCCATCACACCCAGAGCTATTCTTCTGTCCCAGTCTGTTCTTTGTGAATCTGCAACTCCCTGCTCTTCCTAGCTGGAGCTCAGCCTTCTGGCTCTGGCTTCCAGGCCCCAACCTTTCTCCCAATGAGGGTCTCCTGCAGCAGGGTATAATACTGATAAAACTTGTTATAACTTATTCACTTGGAACATGCACAGGGCAAGTAAGTAACACCCACAGAGGGGTGTAGGCTTTGCTGTACTGAGATCGCCTCGCACTGCTAATATTATCCATACAGGCAGTTGTTTGTGATCAGCATAATTGACGAAAATTAGGACTGATACCAGCAAAACTCCATTTTGAAGTCCCCAGATTCCGTTTTGTGTCCCTGGCTGCCATTTTCAGTAAGTAATAGTCACTCCACCATTAAATGGAAACTGCAGATCACATAGGTCTAAATAGAGAATTGGCAGAAAAAGGATGGTAAACAACGACCTAAGAGATCATAACACTGAGGTAAATAACGGTTGCAAGTCTAAAAATAGAACTGACAATTAGCAGAAGCAGGTAAATAAGTAGGATGCTGTCGTGTCTAAAAATAGAATTGAAAAACGGTATAAAGGTCAGTCTGGCAGTTGAGAGAGGGACAGTGAGGAGAGAGACGAACAAAGATTCTGAGCACACGCAGGAGAGACAATGCAGCATAGTCACTGGAGTAAGTCTGTCAGACAAACTTATAGTTACAGCTGTAGTGTAGTGTTTGTGTGTGTGTGTGGGGTTAATAAAGATGAATGAGTGTGGCAGCAGCCAGGGACCATCTTACCCTACTGGTAATGGCATCCCCAGAGGGGCAAGACTCGGCACCACTGGTGCCGCCAAGCATCAGGGAGTTGCTGTCAGGACTTCACCTGGTGCCGCGGCAGCTGTCTGGGAATTGGATGGTGTAACTCAGTTCTGCTGTGCTGAGAACCCAGCGATCTGAAGTAATCTCTGTCCAGGCATCCAGGAAGTGGGAGAGGCAGTTGGAGAACAAGGGTGTAGCTGGATCTGAGGTAGATGGGATTACAATACCAACATCAGGCGTCTCATCAAAATGAGTGCTTTGAGGATCTGAGTGTCTGGGGTTGGACTGCGCACAGCGTGGTGAGATTTTTAGTATCTAGTGTGTTTGACAGAGCCAGATGTAAGATAGTAGCAGATATGATCTGAGATTTGTGAGTCACAAAACACTGAAATGTTGGTCCCTAATTCTGAAGTGATTTGAGCAGAATAGCATGCGTGGATATACAGACCTCAGATAAAATATTAATTTAAGTCTTCTGTGTTTCAAATGAGTTTCATTATAAGCTTAAAGGGATTTTTTTTCTATTAAGATGTTGATTCCAAAAGATAAGCTGTTTGATCTACAACGCAGCATAAGACGCTTACTACGTAAATGCCTTGTTGATAGGATCATTGGTCTGGTTCTAAATTAGTGGAGGAGAAACTGTAGATGATGAAACTGATCATAAGTTTGAACTTTTGAATTTTGCTGCTGGAGAGTATATTTTGTTGCTAGTTTTTTCCCAATCAGCAATTTTTATACCGTTTTTATATATTTTTATATCCTGAAACTGGTGATACAATGTCATCTTGTGACTTTTCATCCAGATGAGACCACGCTAACTTCCTTAAAAGTGGTCACATGTCGCTTTTGTTGTTAATATATTTTTCGGAGGTTACAAACCTACAGGCTTGGAGGTATTAATAACACCAAATTTTTTTTGCATCACTGATTTAAGTGGGGATCTTACAAATCGATGCTTGTGTTAGTACCTGTTAGTAAATACACCTCTACCCCGATATAATGCGACCCGATATAACACAAATTCTGATATAATGTGGTAAAGTAGTGCTCGGGGGGGAGGGAGGGCTGCGCACTGCAGTGGCTCAAAGCAAGTTCGATATAATGCGGTTTCACTTATAATGCGGTACGATTTTTTGGCTCCCGAGAACAGCATTCTATCGAGATAGAGGTATATTAATAACCCTTTTAGTCCTTTTCTTTCTGCATATTTCATTCATTTATAAATCAATTATTCTTTAGAATCTTTGATATTAGCAAAGAGTGCGTTTGAATTCTAAAGCCCAGAATACTAGCTCTTGACCTGTAAGTAACCCTATTCAGGAATTGTATGTATTAGGGTGTATCTAAGAATCCTTGGCATCTCCATGTCTATAAAACTCAAGATAGTCTTAGAAACCATTCCCTTAAAATAAATAAATTATATAATGCTTACATAAGCATATATAAACCTGGGAAACTGATGATGGATGATTGTTACAACAGATGTTTCCTATTAGGGAATGATTATGGGGGAAGAAAGACCCACTGAAAGATATTATTTTGATGAATTGTTAGTCCTCTCAGCTGTAAATAGTTATACCTTCACACATAAATCAGGTAAACTGAGAATGTATAAGAAATGAAAACAGAACATCTATTTCTTTTGGCAAAGAGGGGTATTTGTTTAAAAACCCTATATAATGACACTGTTTTTGGAATTTGGGGAAACTGCTTCCCACCAGTTGCAGTGAAGAAGAGAGCCAGAGCCAGCTCTTTATCACATCAAGGGTGGTAATGCATCTCTTCTTGCTGTATTCTGTATAGTGCTGTACAAATCTCTGATTAATAATCTTTGGTTAAATAATTTCAGTTGAGCCTGTTCAAGAATCTCAAGTAGTCATTAACTCAGACACACAACCCTTACTAAGGATAACCTAATTTTGTTTGGACCAAGTTGCACAGTATGTTTCACACCTGATTTGTCAAAGGAGAAAGACAATACAAGGCAGAGGAAGCAAAGTTCACAAACTATTAAGAATCCAGGGTGAGTTTGAGAAACCTGACTTTTCAGGTCAACAAACCATCTGAAGGAAGACTGACATTTCAGAAACCCCAAGACCTTGGGGAGAAGTTATGACTTCAGCAAACAAGCCGCTCCAGCCTTTTAACCATTCTCTTTCTGCACCCAAAGAACTGCTAGCAATAAGTGCTGTGCCAGCAGAACATCACCACCTGGATCCTTGTCTGTAGTTCTAGCTCCTACTCTGAGAGTCCAGAAGACTCAGAGCTGAATGAAGAGTTAGCAAACCTCCTTTTATCTTGTTTTTTCCTTTGTTTTTTTTTTTTTTAAATTGTAGATGTCCAAGTCTTCTTACATAGTAGGTGGTTTTTGTTTTTTTGTTTTTTGTTTTTTTTTTTTAGGGTAGGATGTGAAAGTGTGGCTGTGCGCATTGTCGTGGAAAGAATCACCCACGCATTGATTTTAGTTCACAGACTCAAGCCTGAGGCCAGTTTATTGCAATACATACCAACGCATTGGGGTAGCAGTCCGAAAACTACCACACCCAGCACAGCACGCAGGCTGCTTTTATTCCTACAAACCGCAAGCATAGTACAAATTATACGTCATTTGAGAGAAATAGGAGTTGGGGTCCATCTCCCTTTCCCGATAACTTCCTTATTAATTTTACAAGAATTGGGTGCATTTTGGGTGGAGGGGCTTCTTGGTGGTTTCCGATATGGGTAATACTTGGCACCAGTTGGGATGCTTTTCTCGGCAAGGTACATGTTATTTTCCGGGGTTTTACCGTTAAGGGCATAGGGGTTCATTACAGGACGCCCAAAGAAGATATATGATTGGCTAGTTTGGCAGTTAGCTGGAACTACAGGAGAAGTTGGCTTTTACTAAAAGCAATTTCTTCATGTAAGTGGTTATTATGTTTCATAAACAAGCGGTTATTATTTTACTGAGGCCTTCCACATTGCTCCTCCTCCTCGGGTCATAACTCTTGATCCAATTTGGCAGGGAATTGTACAGCTTAGTCTTGTTCAGGCCTTGGCCTGTGCTGGCTTTTGTAAGGGAAGTCAGTATATCGAGCCTCTGTCAGAAGGCCTGTGTTCGGGCCTTCTGTGTTACTTTGGCTGATATAAGGGAGGCCACCCGGGCCTATTTCCCCACAGCATGTATGTGCATTGTCACACCCACAAAGTCCATCTGGGGAAGGCCTCAAATGTTTTGCAGAGTTAAACAGCTTTAAATACTTTTCACAAAAATTATTCATTAAAGTGTGTTCTGTGTTTTATGTTTTAAAGTCCTTGAGAAATTCAGATTGTCATCTGTAATTTATGGTAAATAAGAGTTGTAAAAATTCTGCTTATCAAAAGTGTTCTGATACAGTATCTCTTGGGGAAATATGGGGAGTAGACAGGGTTAGCCACACATAAGAACTGAAGTCTTAAGGAAGCTTTATAATTGGCTCTGAGGTAGTGATTTAGACATTAGATAATCTGGTTTCATATTAAGATGTTTCTACATTCAAATTGTAGATTTAATTGAGTCTGATCAATCTTTAGTTGGGATTTATAAGCAAATAGGTAAACATCTTGGAATTCTTAATCCTTAGAATTATTAATTTTTGTATTAATTTGATTTGATTTAACCTCCAATCCAATATTTAGACTAACTTGTTTTGTTTGATAGTTGCAATGCTTTTAAGTTTAGTTTAATGTTAATAGTAGATTTGCTTTGTAAATACATTTTCTTAAATTGAGTTTAGTTTCTTTTAGTTCTAATACAACTTATAAAAACTGATAGTCACATTTCTTTCAATAAGCAACATGGGTCCAGTTTTACTTTGATTTTGTGAATTAAGATTCTGTGATTTGGTAATTTTGTACATGCACTGGAGCTTGTCTGTGAATGAAGTATGTTTTTTGTAAATTCAAAAAAAGTTTAGATAAATTCTGTGTAGTTCCTCTTGTTTAAGAGATACAGCAGCATACTTTTTAAAATCTTCTAGTAGAGAAGTGCTGAGCAAATGTTTTGGCCTGAGGGCCACATTGGGGAATAGAAATTATGGCAGGCCATGAATGCTCACAAAATTGGGGTTGGGATGTGGGAGTGCGTGCGGGCTCTGGGGTGGGGCTGGGGATAAGGAGTTGAGGGTGTAGGAGGATGCTCTGGGCTGGGACCGAGGGGTTCAGAGGGCGGGAGGGGGATCAGGGCTGGGGCAGGGTGCAGGTTCCAGCTGGGGTTGTGGGCTCTGGGCTGGGGATGAGAGGTTTGGGGTGCAGGAGGGTGCTCTGGGCGGGGATTGAAGGGTTTGGAGAGAGCTAGGGGGTTCAGGGCTAGGGCAGGGGGTTGGGCGCGGGGAGAGGCTCAGGGGATGCAGGCTCCGAGCAGCGCTTCCCTCAAGCGGCTCCTGGAAGCAGTGGCATGTCCTTTCTCCGGCTCCTACATGGAGGCATGGCCAGGCAGCTCTGCACACTGTCCCATCTGCAGGCACCGCCCCTGCAGCTCCTATTTGAGCGCGTAGGAGCTGAAGTGGGGCCATGCCACAGCTTCCTGGAGCCACGTGGTGCGGCCCCTGACCCTGCACCCGAGCCGGAGTGCCGGAGTGGGGCTGAGCCGCGTGGTGCGGCTCGTGAGCCAGCTTAAAACAGCTCGCAGCCCAGGTCCAGCCCGCGTGCTGTAGTTTGCTCACCCCAGTAGTACAGAGTATATTAGAGTGAAGATTACTGAAATCATTTTAATTGTAGTGGAAAGGACAAAAAATACTAAAAATTCCAATAACAGTATTTTATTACTCCCAATCTAAAGAATTATGAAGATTTTGATATTTGAGGCAAAGATAAGACTGGTGGTAGCTTGAAAAATCAGTCATGGCTGGGCTCTCCCAAAATAGGAAGTCTGTGTCCTTTTGCTTGAAAAAGCTGTTAGTTTTCAATGAGTAGCAAATTGAAGGGAAACCGCTAGTAAAGCTCTTCGAATTTGGAAATGGTTTGACAAAAGGAATGTAAGAGGGTTTGATTTAGATAACTTAACATGGAAAGCATTAGCCTTTCCCCGGAATGGGTAAAGTATTCGCAGCTTCACTGTGTCTCAAAAATCACTCACTAATATAACTATATTTATATCCTACATGTTTACAACAATTCTGATTGTAGATGGAAAGAAATGTGACAGTTTTACATTTTTCAGACACACACTTTCCCATTCAGATCACTGTCTTCTACTTTTCCACCCCGCCCACCCCAAAAGTTGCAACAATTTAACTATCAGAAAATATAACTGCTGGTAACCATAGACTTAGACTGTATTTTCATCATGAACCAGTCTCTCTTCTTCCCTTTCCCCAAAGTATGGGAAATAAATCTTAGGAATTATGCACCATTAATGACTTTCCCTTAACTTCTATAGTGTGGTCAGGCCAATAAGGATGATTCTGGAGAAATGATTCAGAGATTTTTTTGCTTGAATTTACAGGTTCAAGACATTTTCCTGATTTGATCTCAAGGCATTTGTTGTTGTAGCATCATGCTATGTTCTATACGAGCCACATGACGTATAGATGAAGCTCTGTTATTATAAAGCACTTGGATAGAATGCCTGAAGTTTCTGATGAGAAACTCAAAAAACAGGACACCCAGGTAGAAACTGCCAAATGCATTAATTCAGTGTTAGATCTGCACTTGCAGGTGGCTAACCATAGACCTTATGAGTCCCTTGAGCTCTCTAACAAATCAATCTGCTAACTTTTAATAATAATAGTAATTATTATTATAACTGAAGAAGCAGAACTCTATGTAGGCCAAGGGTGACATGTATAAGGGGACAAAATTTCCTTTTCTTCTCCACTTGCCCTCAAAAGAGAGTGGCTGTTAGGTTTAGATGTTTTGTTTTAAAGGAGAAAAGGCAAATACAAAATGGGGTTAATAAGTACCAATGGTGGTGATGAAATAAAGTGGTAATCTTCCAAGAAGATAACCATATTCTCTAAAGCACTATTAAACTAAATAAAATCAAAGCCCAGTTATGCTACATGGTCTGTTTTTTGACAGTATCTTGAAGAGCCACAGTCTGATAACTTAATTGCAATTTAGAGAATACTACCTGTCTATATGCATGAAGTAGTAAACTAGAGAAGGGGATGGACAAATAAAATTCCACTGGTCTAAATGTTGCTTTTATTAAACAAACAACAAACAGAAGCTCTCAGATTAGCTTGAGGTAAGCACAGGCAATAAAGTTAAAATTCCTTTTGACTAGGGGCTGCTATTCTCAACTTCTGTTGGCTTCTGTTGTCTAATAATTTTTGTTATGTTGCAGGTTGTATGAAGACGGGAAGCCTCCTGTCCGGAATACCATCAGTAAGTGGTTTTCATTGTTACACAAACTTAATAGTAGATTTGTTCAAAGAGTTTGTCATGGTTTCGGTAAGTGTGAAATTATTTTCCAACTCATAAAACATAACTTGTCCCTAATTTGGAGGAAGAATAAGGTTCATGTTTGTAAAAAACTGCTTGTTCAAATCTGGCATTTAGGTTTCCTCATATACATTCAGGGTTTGGGGTTTTTTGTACTCTTTCTACAGAATCTTATTTTGGCTTTTGTATTCCTTTGATTATCACTGCCCTTTTGCATCTCTCTGTATGTAGGTCTGTAATACTTCCCTAAATAGGTGTCTGCAAGTGACTGTCCTTGTGGGGCTAAAAAGGTACAGAAAGTTAATAAAGGAACACAAAATGGCTTTACAAACATTGACTTCAGCCTCTCACTACTCTGTGAACTTGAACAATATTTCCACTTTATAGGGTAGAGTGTAAGTGTCTTGCTCAGAATTGGGAGCAAAACCAGATCTCTTGGTTCCCTGTCATGAGCCTCAACCACAAGACTATCCTTCGTTCTAGAATTGCGAAAAGCATCCTATTGAATATTCTTACTGTATGATCCAGTTCAGGCTAGCACTTTTGCAGTTTATCAACTTCAAACCTTGTTTCTGCTAGACTTGAACTAAATGTTCTCGAGATCTAAACCACAGCTCTGGGTGCCAGGTGACTCGCCCTTTGTGGTTATGGGCAAGCCACTCTGTATCAGATTCCCCTTTTGTAAAATGAGGATAATATCAAACTACCTCATAAAGATTATGGAAGTTTTCATTATAGATGGAGCAGGTAGCACTTGCCTGTTACTAAGGTTTCCCAGTCTGAACGTTTTTTGGAAGACTTCAGCCAAAACAGCTCAGCTGTTTCTGAGAGTGGAGTTAGAGAGAATGGAGCTTGTTTTTCACTGTTTAAAAATCCCTGGTTCCTTAGGAAACCTCTAGTGCTCCCCTGACTTGGAGCAGGAACTTGAAACTTGGCAGGGCCGTGGCTTTGTATCAGTGATACATCTTTTGTTGTCCCTGTAAAAATGCACTCAAATTTGGTCAAGTTATAAGCCGTTAAAACATTGCAGTTCGCACTTGCAAGAGTTTAACAGCTAAAATCGCTGAAGATTCTGCTAATACTGAGTATGCACCATCTCCTAACAGCTCCTAATGCTGACCAGGCTATAGATTTGACATGCCCATAGAGCAACTGAACATGCTTCTTCCTCTCACAGCTTCTACATGTGACCAGACTACATGTGCCATCTCCAAAGTGAGTGAGCATGCTTCAGCCTAAACCTACAGGAGTGAAGACCGTCTTTCCCTGTAATGGTTGCTCCAGGCTGGGGTGGAGCCAGGCACTGGAAATGAGAGCAGGAAGCCTGTTTTATCCAGTGTTCTCAATGACTCATGCTTCCCACTGCGGGCACCCAGGCATTGTGGAGAAGAAGACTCTTTGACTCAAATGCAGAGGGGATATGAGCCAGATGTAGGACATGTCCCAATCTATTCCTCTGGTCTTCCCCGACAAGAATCCTGGGATGGAGACTGGAACTGGAGGCTGGTAGGGGGTGGAGACGGATAGGCTGGGTAAAAAGACTATGTCAGGGAGCCTGCAAGGCAAACTGAGCTGGGAGGCGAAGGAAACTGAGACTGGCAGTCTGAGCAGACTGGGACTGGGAACCAGTGAGGGTCCTGGACGTGGAGGGGAAACAGAGCTGCCACGGTTGCACAGGCAATTCTGACATTTCCTAACCTTTGAGTTCTTCACTTTACAACTTTAATAGGATCCTGGGACCAAGATCCAGAGGTGATGCCTTTTTCATCCAATGGGACACACCTCTTCTGTATGCCTTCCTTCCTACCCTGTTACTGTCTGGGGTCATACAAGGGCCAGCTAAGCCAAAGTCATCCGCATAGATAGCCTCCACGTGGCCAAGCAAACCTGATATCCATACCTACAGCGGATGTCAGCATGCCCACCACGTGTCCTCCCACTTTTTCCAAATCTCCTTTCACAGGATGTAGGTCAGACCTTGCACCTGAACCTGGAGCTACTCCACTTGAGAGCTTGTCTCCTCAGTGATTCCAAGGCGAGGAGATGATCTGCTCTGAGGAAGTCAGACATTTTGTTAAACAGTAGACAAGTCAACTACACGCTCAACATACCTCCACGAATGTAAGAGATTCCAAACATGATGCCTAATGACAAACAAATTGAAGCCACCATCTCTACCCCTGCCATTAGTCCTGGATTACATACTTCATCTTAAGAAATCTGGTGTCTCATTGAGTTCACTCTGAGTACATGTGGCAGCAGTCACAACCTTCCAGATAAGGTGGATGAGGTTTCAGTGTATGGTCATCCAATTACCAAAAGATTCCTATAGGGCGTACGTAATCTCTACCTAGAACCCAGAGCCTCAACTCCTCCATGGGACCTCACTTTAGTGCTTCGATCTTTCACAAGCGTCCCATTTGAACCTTTGGCTACGTGCTCACTACTACACCTTTCCATGAAAGTAGCCTTTCTCGTTGCCATAGTGTCCACAAGGCATGCGTCTTGGGACCCTTATGGCATACCCACTATATATGATCTTTCTCAAGAATAAGGTCACCCTAAGACCGCATCCTACATTTTTACCTAAAGTCCCTTCTTCATTCCACCTCAACCAACCCATTCATCCTCCTACATTCTTCCCTAAACCAAGAACAGACAAGAGGCAGCATTCCAGACCCTGGACGTCAGAAGGACACTAGCCTTTTATCTCAAACAGACCAAACCGTTCAGAAAAACTCCTAAATTGTTTCTCTCCACTACAGAGGGGTTTAAAGGCAAATCCATATCTAAGCAGAGACTTTACAAAAGGATTTCAAGTTGTATCCAGTTTTGCTTCTGTCAACATGAGCTACAACCCCGATCATGAGTCAGAACACACTCCACAAGATCAGTTGCAACATCGGTAGCCTTCTTGAATAACGTGCCTATTACTGACCTATGTAAAGCAGCCACTTGGACATCATCTCAGACATTCATACAACACTATGTCATTGACCAGGATTCACCATCCGACACTCGGCTGAGAGAGACAGTCTTATTGTCCATTCAGACCTAACTCCGAAGCTCCTCCTTCCCCCTGAGGGGCGCTGCTCTACAATCTTATAAAGTGGAGCACCGACAGGGACAACACTCAAAGAAAGAAGAGGGGGTTACTCACTTTGTGCAGTAACCGATGTTCTTCAAGGTGTGTTCCCCTGTGGGTGCTCCATTACCCACCCTCTTCCCCTTTACTTTGAAGTTCAAAATGAAGTCCTCTGCGGTAGAGTCCCTCGACGTCCAGCAAGCTCTGGCCTTCTACTTGCACAGAATGAGACCACTTAGGAAGTCCTCGAGACTATTTGTTGCAATAGCAGAGATACTCTGGGCAAACCATCTCCACCCAAAGAATCTCCAAGTGGATTTTTATTTACATTAAACTCTTCTACAAGTTGTCAGGACCAACTCTCCCTACAGGGTTGCAGGCTCACTCCACAAGAGCTCAGGCTTCAACCATGGCCTCCCTTCAGGACGTGCTTCTTGTAGACATATGTAGAGTAGCCAGGTGGAGCTCTGACTCGGCAGTGAATGCTTCTTTCAGCATGGCAGTTCTCCACGTGACCACTCCATCCTCAACCTTGCACTCTCCTCCAATTTAGGTACTGCTTGTTAATCACCCTCAGTGGAATACAATAGGGACCATCACTCAAAGAAGCAGAGATTTCTTACCTGTAAGTGGAGGTTCTTCAAGATGTGTGGTTCTTATCTGTATTCCACTTCCTGCGCACCTTTCCCTCTGCTGCAGATTGGTCAATTCACGGTGGAGAAGGAACTAAAGATGTAGTCCATCCGTTTTGCCCTTTATCGCCTCAGATGGAAGCATGAGGTGAGCCAGGGCACATCCCCCTCCCTGCAGTGCTTTTTAGGAGTTTAATTGGAGCAATTGCCCCCTTAAATTCATATGGAGCATGAAGGAACTTTATAGGCTTGTGGGGTACAAACAGCCTCACCATCTGAGAGTCACTTTAGGATTGGCAGATCCGAAACAGCCAAAAAAGTCACCAGCCCCACATAGGCTCTTGAATGACTGTCCTATTCTAGTTTAGAAAGAGAAATAAGTTTTCTTGGGCTTGCATGGAAGAGGAGGGATTGATTGGCACCCCTAAAGAACATTCTGAGGCTTGTTACGAAGGATTGAGGGAAGGAGGAAACCATGAACTGTGGAAGGTTTCCCAGAGAGTCGATGCTCCAGGGGGAGCTACTTTATTGTACACTTTCTAACATCTGCATGATATTGGCTCCTCTCCTGTTAACCTCAGAAAGTCAGGAAAACAGTGCTTTCTCCTAAATAAGAACATTAGTGCCCTTTGTTTGGAGTCTAGTATGATTTGCTTCATTTAAAAAAAAAAAATAGACAAAATTTTAAAGTTGAGAGTACAGTTTACAAACAGCCTTAATTCTGCCCCATAGTCATTTGAGAGATTGACTACTTTTTTAATCCATAAATTTCTTCTTACTAGTGCCAACTACTATAGTTGGATCTTATCTCATTTGCTAGGCATTTTTTGAATGCAACAACTGTAGATGCTTAGTTTTTATTAGTTTATATAGTCTATTAATTGACTTGCAACTTGCTAAATTAATTGGTATTTTAGTCTTTTTAAAATGTAGTCATCTTTCTTGAAATGTATACAAATGCTTGAGCAGTCCAGTAGTTATTTAATTCAGATCTTGAAAGCAAATAGATAAGTTTTTATTCTCTGATTTTCAGGAGACTTTATGGTGTGATACTGGGTACCTGGAATATCTATATTAAACAGAAATGTTCGACACCAGAGCCCTTTATCATATGTAAATTTTACAAGTTACTGTTTTCTCTTGATGTCATATATGTGCTTGACTCCATCCCTTCTGGCTATTGAATAAGTTAACATTGACAAACAATATTAAGAAAGGAAGATGAGTATTTATATTATATAGTTAAGAATGTCAAACTGATTATACTGAATATTATGACTTTGCATACAGAAATTAGTGGCTGGCCCTAACTGCAAGGAGGGTGAAATTACATCTCCAATAGAACTGGAGAAAAATAGGACACAAATATTTGAGGGGAAATCTTTTAACTACAAATGATTTTCTCTCCTCCCCCCCCCCCTCCTCCCCATATTTGGAAGTCTGCTTCTCTGTATATCAGACTTTTCAAAGTGAAGCTTCTTTTTTATAAAATGTGCCTTATGCTTTATTTGTCCTTGAGTTGATATTATGCTTTGTAAATGTTTGAGTTCAACTGTTTTTACTTGTTGCTTATTTTAGCCTATTATTGCATACATTTCCTTGTTTAAGCAAAAATGAGTGAAAACAAATATAAAAATCCAAATTCATATGCTGTGACTTTGTTTTTCGTAACTTGATCATATTCTGGGAAAGAACTTTAACATACTTTTTAGCATTTGGGGTTTTTGATGTCAGTATTATGGCTCATAAGTGAAGTTTTATCTAGCAACTTCATTTCATTCAAACAATTCTGTTAGTGGATTTTTGAAAGTTAGAATAAAAACATTTATTGGCATAAATATAATTAATATTTTGATTTCTTTTTAGAATTCTGAATTTAAACTCAACAGAAATAAAAGCAACACGAAGACAGGATGAACTGGAATGTAAGACCACCCCAAAATGCTGATAATCAGAAGAACTTGCAAAGTCAAGGAATTCATTTTTCTCACACGCTTTCTAATGCATGTGCTTTCCCTCAGACAAGCACGTACTCTACTCAGAATACTTGTACTTATCCTGGAAGTAACCAGACGGCATATCTGCAGTCTAACATGAACATGGTTACAAATCGATTACCTTTTCAAAATACTGAGGGATACAAAACATTGCAGCAAGCACTTCCAAAAGAATCTGTACCTGGTAGAGTTTTTGTTACCTCGCAACGTTCAATTGAGAGGCATCCACCTTCACGTGTACAGATGAGGAGGCTTGTTCCTAAACAGGCTACACATGTGCCAGTAGAGACTACTCTAAATCTTTGGCCAAACTCTGTGTCCAACATGCATGCTTTTTCCCAATCAAGAATAGCTACTGCATCATCACAAACAAGCCCTGCAAACAATTTACAGAGTATACCACAGAAGCCACAGAATCAGTATGTGACTACAAATACGTATCCTATGCAGCCTCAAATAGCACAACCTAATTTTGCAAGAACTGTGATGTTTTATCAAGGTAACCAAGCATGCAATACGTCTTCACAGGAGCTGCCAATAGAATGGGTACCACAATATAACTTGAATGGGCCTGCATCTTCTCAACAATGTACTACAATACCTATTAATCAGTCATCAAATGAGTGTGTAAATTCTCAACAGAACTCTTTGGCTTTTGCTTTGCCTACACAACATCTCCAGCAACAAGTACACTGTCCAAGCACTCCATTTCAGAATACACATTCATCAAGTCCAAACACTGCAATAGGTGTACAATCGCAACAATATGCACCAGCCCAAATTGGCTCTGAAGATCATAATGGAAATCCTCCACATTATCCTTCTAGTTATGATTGTAGAGCTGCAGCACAATCTTTGACAGGTCTTCAACAGGTAGTTCCAAGTATATCTAATGAACATATCCAAAACCACCAGAAACCTATGTCAGATCACAGTAATGTTTCTTACGTTAAAGATGTACAACAGCACTGGCAGAACCTAGAGTCTGGAGAAACCAGTCAGGCAACTGGAAATGTTTATAATTTAAGTGGGAATGTGACAGCAAATCAGTCTTTTAATGCAACAGCTAAGCCTTCAACATACATTTTAGAAAGGTATTTTAACAGCATGCAAGAAGCTGTGATAGCTCCTTCTGAGCCACCGAATAAAATAACTTCAGTACAAGAAAGCCCAATTAGTGGTTCAACAGATTTGCCCGATAATTCTAAAAGTATTTCATCAACAGATGATAGATTGAAAGTAACAAAAGAGAGTCTGGCTGTGGAAGCTCAGAAATTGTTGGAAATTAAAAAAAAATATGCAATACTTGAAAGGGTTTTTTTAATAAAACAAAAACTCTTGGCATCTTCAGAACATAATAAAATGACCTCTGACCTTCCTCCACAAAATCGAAACACTAACCTTAAACTTTTTCCACATGTGGCCAATCAGACTGAAACATTTTCACACTCTGGTACAGTGGGAATGAAGAGTCAACAACTGCCACTTCGTCAGTCTTCACTTGAAGAAAGAAACGACAAAAACATTACCAACACTGGCAGTGAAGGATTAGATAAGACTCCAAATAGTCATTGGATTAACCAAGGAAATTCTGCTTCAAGCTCTGTTTTGATTGCCTATCAGGATAAACTCCCAATTCATTTAAATAATCTTGAGAGAACTTCAGTATTAGGCCCAAAGAATGCACCAGCTGCAGGTCCTACTCAAGAGACCAGGAAATGCACCGAAAACACTTTGGGTTTTACCAAACTTAGTAGCTCTGATAGAGTCCTACCAGAAAATATATCAGTTAGCACTGGGGAAGCCTCACTTCTCCACTCTGTTCTTCTAAGTAGCGTGAATATTTTGCAAGAAAAAAAGTCTGGTGCTCTTGCTAATAAAATGTCTAGCCTCCTTCAAAATGAAAAAACAACTTCCAATTTAACACTGTCAGGAGGAAGTTCACTGGCCAGCAAAAGAGAAGCAAAAGGTGCTGTA
The DNA here is from genome assembly GCF_013100865.1 of Trachemys scripta elegans. NCBI lineage: Eukaryota > Metazoa > Chordata > Testudines > Emydidae > Trachemys > Trachemys scripta. The sequence goes on along the minus strand of NC_048298.1, from coordinate 105,159,427 downwards.
GAGACAGTGCAGTGTTCAATATCTGCATATCCTGAATTGGATCAGCACACTAAAGGCGTTTGTTCTCAGCCAACGGAGAACACCAAAACTTTGAACAATGAGAAGATATTCGGTACTTCTCACATAAATCCTCTTGCTTCAGAAACAGCTGAACTAGGTGTAACTAATGGTGTAGCTGAGAATACACCACCACCAGTTGTTACTGGAAACTCATTTTCTAAAATGAACAGCTGTACTACTTCTATGGAAGAGCTAGCAGCATGTCTTGCTTTGTGGAGAAAGTGTCCTTCAGAATCTGTGGATGTTCAATATAGTCAGTCAAATAAAAGCATAGAATCAAATCTGATTTCATCATCTTATGAAGGATTTCATGATCAGAGTACATGTCGTATCTTGGAAAACAACCAAATTGCAGTAGCTAAAAGAGACCTAAATAAAGTTACAATAAGTACAAATGAAACAACTTTGTCTTCTGCAACAACTTCTGTTGGGCAAAAACATGATACATTGGGTTCCAACTTGATCAAAGGTTTTGAACCCCAAGTTGCTGTAGTTTCTCCTTTAATACTTTCTAAAGAGAGAACTTCAAGTGAACGTCAAGAAAAAAATGCAACATTTTCTGCTGAAATAATTTATCCAGTGATTGAAGGAGGTAGTGTATGTAGTCTACAAGAAAAGAAACAAAAAGATATTTCAGTAGTGGCAAATACCGATAAAGGGATAGTGGAAACTACTTATTTACTATCCGATAAATGTATTCCAATACGGAAAGTGGATTCAGATATGCAGTACACCAAATCAGCTAATGGAAACAAAATAGTAAAAGATGCTGTAAATTCAAACTGCTCGTATGATGTAAACAACAGGAAAGCTGATCAGTTTGCACAAGAAGTGAAAAAAACTAATATGCAGCTCAGTTTACAAAACAAAATTTCTTTGCCCAAAACAAGCACAAATGGTTCTAGTCCAGTGTCTCAAGAAGAGCTAACAAAGAATAAAGATTGTGAGGACTTTGTAGAACCAGGGGGCACTACCACGATTGTATCAGAGGATGACATGTTACAGATTTCCAGCGTATGTTCACTTGTTGAAAGTGATGCATCTTATAATTCACAAATAGCCAATATGTTCAGTTCTGTCCCTTTGATGCATTTAGAGAAAAATGGTGCCTTGTTAGAAGAAAATATCTCTAATGCAAAGCATAAAGAACAACAATTGGACACTTGTAAAGGAGAATCTGAAATGAAAACCAGTGTGTTTGAGGGGGAGAGTTTTCTGCCATTGCAAAAACCTGCATCTAAAGCAGGTTCCACAACAAAGTCATTAGGAGTACCAAGTTTAGAGATGTTTTCATGTGATACAAATCAGTGTAATACAAAGCTTTTGGATGATGTAAATGTAAGCAGTTTGGAGGAAGAAAAAAATGAAGACACTTCTAAAACTATTTGTCACTTGGGACAAAAAATAGTGCAAAATATAGTTTCCGGGAATGGAGAAAATATTGTTGATGTTAACCAGGAGTTGATCAGAAATAAACAAGACCTATCATTTAATGTAATTGGTGAAACAGATGTCTATTCTACTGCAAAGGAAGAAAATACACAAGAACATATATTCAGTGAAGGGGAAAATACAATGGACAATGGGATTAGTGGTAATAGAGCAGTACCTGTAACCTTTCTAAATGATCAGCTGACTGAACTTTTGAAAGAGTTTCCTTATGGGATTGAAGGTGCAGACGTACTGATGAAAGAGCTGACTAAAAATGAAGATTCTGTGATTGAGCCAACAGAGAATCAAGTTGAAAAAGGAACTCAAGCTTATAGCAAAAGCTGTGATCCTAAGGATCCAATAAACCAAATAAAAATCACAATACTAAATTCGGAACAAATGAAAGAACTGTTCCCTGAACATAGTCAACAATCCTGTAACAAAGTCATGGTGGAAAACACTGAAAATCAACAACTGGAAATCAGTTCATCAGAGAGAGAGACTTTAGAAAACTATATCCAGCCTGATCCGTATCTAGGCATGGAGGGGGAAAAGAACACACAGGAAAACGCAGCCCCAAAACGAGAGAAAAAATTTACGTATTGTTGTTTAATGGGTTGGTTAGCTTCAGTTTATGCAGTGCCAGGGTGCTCATGCAAATCTCAAGAGGATGTTGCTTCAGAGAAACAGGATGGTGGCAATCAGTGTTCAGAATCTGAAAACACTGACTTTAAAGGGAGACAGGAAACAACTAGTAGACCTGGTCGCATAACAAAGACTAACTGTGCAGTGGAAAACAACCTGCAGCTTCCTGTCAAATTACATGATACAAGCAAAAATCTTCCCACATTAGACAAAGATAGAAAATATGCCCCAAACTCTACAATAAACAAAGATATTAAGCTAAAAGTAAGTAACAAATCAGCTAAAGCACACCAAGAAATAATCAGACCTTTTCATCCTTCTGATAAAAGAGAAACTGATCAATTCAAAAGAATGAATGGCCAGTGGAGGGGAGAGTTGCAACTCCATGTATTAACTCCCTCTTCGGGGAAAGAAGTTCAGACTAGTGAAACAGATTCTCAGAGATGCACAAGGGAGGAATTTGCTTCAGGAAAGGTCCATCATACAAATGTAGAACACTTGATAATATCAGCTAAAAAAAAAGAAAAAGTCTATAAAATGGAATCTTTTGAAAAAGATCAAACGCAAACAGAAGGGTTGGCCATGAAATCCAAGACACATGTCCACAATTCAAAAATTTCAGAAACCATCGAGGTCAAACAAACTAAAATATACGAAGAACATAAATATAAAAAACTTGAACTGAGTGCAGGTGAAGCACACAGAGTTAAGACACATAATTACACATTTAGCAAGAACGGACAAATTAAAGAGAAGACAAAATTGTCAACGGAAATAAAACATAAGTCGGATAATCATCCTGGAGCCACAAGAAAATCCCCAAATGCAAGCTCAGGAAAGTATGAATATTCTCAGCATAAATCTATAAATGTCCTACCTTCACAGGAACGTTTATATAGACGAAAACGGAAAGAAAACATGATTGGGAAGAGAGACTCAAAAAAAACAAAATTGGAAAGTGAAAGAATCAAATATGAAACAAACACTTTTGAACGTGCAGGATATAATAAACAAAGTACTGATGTGGCATATTTTGAGAAATCTGCAACATCGAAAGAAGAAAATGTCTGGAAATATAAAAACTTCTTAGCAAATCATAATTATATCCCCAAACCAAAGAAAAAAAAAGGACGCCCTTCTAAAAAGTCTAAAACCTACTTTTCTGGCAAAGAGAAAGACCTGGATATTCAGATCAGAGAGAAACATTCTGAAAAAAATCCACAGTGTTTAAGTAGAAAAACTAGTAGACTGAACATTTCTCTTCAAAGGGAACAAAAAAAAAACTATCTGAATAGAGTTGCGTTTATACGTACTGCCCAAGAAAGCATTTGTCTGACAAAACTAGACACATCACCTGCCAAACCTGTATGGCATATAAAATCTAATAAAGTTTCAGAGTCCAGCCAGGACTGGAAAACTGATAGCTCACCTTCAGAAGAGGATAAACTACACAGACCACAAATGCTTGAGTTTAAATTATGTCCAGAGATACTGTTCAGAAATACAGCCACTGATGGAGAGAGTCTGGATATTGCACACTCCTCTGAAAGAGACACATCCCTTGTGGCAGGTGCAGTATAAATTAGTTTTCTCCTTATCTGTGAAACCATATAAATAATTAATGTGGGGTCTTGTGTACGAAATGAGGCAAAAATTAGGTAGAATGCTGTGATGCAAAGCCAAGAGCAGTTTATTGCCGGTATTGGGCTTAAAACCACATACCCCCAAAATGTGTGTGTGTGTAATATATATATAATAGAGAGTTTTTTTTTGGGGGGGGGGAGAAGAGAATTGATATAATTTTGTGATTTATTCTCCTGTGAAGTTAAGAAAAACAGTAGAAATTCCAATCTTTTAAATTTCATATTATACAAAACTATAAATTGGGATGGCTGAACTTACTATCCTTCTGAGCCACATATGATAATCTTCAAAAGTTCAAGAGCCAGGCATGCCAGCCGGGGCTCGAGGCTTCAACCCTGCGGGGCGTGACAGCTGGGGCGCAAAGCTTCAGCCCTACTCCTGCCGAAGCCGTAGCAGGCACCTCACTCCCCACCTACAGGGAAAAGCCCCTAGCCCAATCACCCTGCTGCAGTGCACAAGCCCTGAGCTCCCATCCCCCAGTCTGGTAGGTGAAGAATGGAGTGCGGATTTGAGGGGGCTCTGCAAGCCGCACTTTAACTGTAAAAGAGCTGCGGTTTGGCTAACCCTGCTATAAATAGTGAATAAGTTATATAGAACAATTTGAGACTAAACACTTACTGGCTCTCCTGTTATGCCTGGCTGTGTGCTTATAACATGAGTGGTGAGAATTAGTGGTGATTGTAAGATTTATCTCTCCATTCAATTTCTTTTCTTATTTAATTTTCAGGGGTCAAAAGCAAAAAGGAAGACTGGTTAAATTATATCCCAATGAAGCAAAGAAAAACTGAAGGAACAGCTCAAGGTGAAATGACTTGATTATTCAAGTTTGAATAAATATCAAATACTGTTTGCTTGGCTTCAAAAATGGTTAATGTACATTTGAGCAAAATATTATCTCTGATGCTGCCACTAGTGGGAGCCTGAATGCAGATGTGGCTCTGGTGCCTTATGGAGATTGTTACTGCCCTAACAATGTGGTAATGCCTCAGGTGAAGCTTCATCTACACTTCAGCTCCAGTTGGATGCAGCTGAACTAACGGTAGCATTGGTGGAAATATTTTGCTATAATTCCATAGTGTAGACAAGGCCTAAACCTTTTTGTGCACATTTCTTCTTGCAGTTGTTACAATTCAGTATTAAAAATGGTTGTAGGGAATGGAATTAAATGCTAGATGGTTTAGTAAATCAGGTTATGTAATAGTTGTTTTCACAGTGGGTGGTCTTAAATACACACAAGTCAAATGCTCATTCTGAACTCTTAAATATTTGCATTTGTATTTCACTTTATTTTAAAAGGTAAAACATAGCTTGCTGAAATTTTATAAGTAAGTGATGAATGTTCAGTAGTGACTTTCAGTGTAACTAACTTCATATCTGTCTTTCAGTTAATGATAATATTCCACTTGATGCAGCAATACAAATCCTGGAAGGAAATGAGGCTCTTCATGTTCCAGTCAAAGACTCGAAAGCGATGTTTCAGACCTACAGGAAAATGTATCTGGCAAAAAGAAGCAGAAGCCTTGATAGTAGCTGTTCAAAATAGGTCTTCAGTCATAAAACAACAAAAATGCATTTGTGAGAACTAAATTTGTGTGTTGCTGATCTTCAGTATACATTCATTATTTTTTGTTAAGCAAGTAAGACATTATGCTGAAAATGTCAGTGTTAAAAATGTTATCCCTTATCAAATGTATTTGATATTTTTTTTCTTTTTCAAACTACAGGCTTTAATTGAAGCTAGCAGAATCTCAGGAGCATTTAAACCATCCTGATTGTTGTTTTATCAATAGATCAACTGCTTTACTTTCTGGTTCTGGAAAATCTCCTCCCCTCAGAGACTTTCCATTGCTGGCAATGGAAATATGACCAGTGCAAAGGGATCAGTGGTAGATTCCTAAGCGTTACATAATATCTTCTATTTATGCTGTTCTAATTAGTTCTGTTTTTAACAAGGCTTTCTTATTTGAGGCTGGGTCGGGGGTGGGTGGGGGGAGATGTTAATATTTTTTTTACGTGGCAGACAGAACAATGCAACAACAATGCAACAACTGAACCTGAGCATACTGATCAAGGGATACCATGAAGTATTTATGCTGCTACTCAGTTCTACTAAACTGAACTTTATAAAACTTGTTAGAAAATAAGGGCTTGTCTACAATACAACTTAAGTCAACGTAACTTACATCACTCAGGGATGTGAAAAAGCCACCCCCTAAGTGACGCAAGTTACATCGACCTAAGCGCTGTCCAGGCTAGCGCTGTGTCGGCGGGAGATGTTTTCCTGGCAACGTATCTTCCACCTCTTGCTGAGGTGGAGTAATTATGCTGACGGGAGAGCACTCTCCCATTACCATAACGCGTCTTCACCAGAATGTAGCGCAGTAGGTGTAGATTAGCCCTTAATCAGTAATTCCTTATCTTAACATTGTAGTCAAGTTGATGACCAGTTGATGCTTTTCATCCCTAATTTAGGGTAATTTTCTCCTACTTTCTTTATATTTGAAAGAAAAGGAGCAGTAGTTGAATTCTAGGAAGTTTGAATTCATGTTGTCTAAGCTATTACAGTCACTGGTTAAAGTGAATAAAGTGGATTTCTATGTTTCTAAGCTACATTAGCTAATGTTTAAAACTACACACACACTGTGATATGGATTATATTCATTATTGTTGGTTGTTTTGTTCCTTTTTCTCACAGTGTTCAGAATTTTGAATTTAATTGTATTTTTTCAGAACTTTTGGCATTTGATTTTTTTACATGTTTAAACATTTATACTGAAAATATACCCAGTGTGGATAATTAACTGAACCATTTTCATATATTAAATAAACTTATTTTGAGCATTACATTTTGGTATTTCTCCACCAGGTTATTTTTCTGATTTACTGATTGCTGTTAATTGTAGCTGGTTGCATATTTTTTTAATGAGCTGAATTGATACTGAAGGAAATCAAAAATTGTGTGAAAATGTTTTTCTCAAAATTGCTCAAAGACTATTTTAAAGGCAACACAAAATTAAATACCAGAGAATGCCCTTAGTTAGTGTGCAATTCTGATTTCATTAAGGGTTGCATTGGTGTAACTGAGGCTAGGATTTGGTCCTGAGCTTCTGCATCTGAACTACAGACTGGTGCTCAAAGGAATTCAGGATCACCTTCCTTGTTTGGCATTTTTTTCTCTTTCTTTGACTGGGAAAGAAGCCCATAGATGAGTGGGTAATGAATTGGCACCAAAACTCAGAAGACCTGTTCATGCTTGTGTTGGACTTTGGATGTGAACAACCTAGGAGTTATACAACAGACCAATCCCACTACCATTTCCACATGACTATATGCTAAAGGTATATTAAAACCTGTGGTTTCCTTCTTTCAAAATAGAAAAGGGGCTTTGCAAGTGTTTGAGTTTGAGGGGTAGATGGCAGGAGAAAGTGTACTATTCTAATAACATGTGAAGTTCTCCATAATAAGATGCACAACCTCTGGTGGCTTACAGGAAGTGTTGTCCCTGGACAATTTTTAATATTATTGGGAATTATTGGCGTGTTTGCCTTTTTTTTTTTTTTTTACCTTGAAGCTTACCATCACCTTTCTGACCTCCACCCCCATGAAGAAAAAGTTCCTCTCTAGTCTTACGTTTATTAGTTACCAAATTGCTAATGGTACCCATTTCATGTCCATAACTTAATTGTGTAGATTTGTTCTGCTTCAGAAAATCTGAAGGTGTTCACCTGACTTAGATGAATAATAAAAAATGAATGAATGGTATTTTTTTGTTTTAGTTTGGGAGGGCCCTTCAATAAGATATCATTTGAGCAATCAGCCCATGACTATTGTATATAGGCCTTGCAACTAATCCATGTATCTTAAATATTTTTACACGGTCATCAATAGTAGGCTTCCACCAGACTGGATTCATTGTGCTCTATATTTTGAGATGTTCTTGGCCCCTTTGTAGTATATTATGATGGTCCTCCAGAAAGTATCACTATAATTCTCTCTATCTTGATGACTGACCTAGTGATGCTAACAGCTTGCTATATGACAATAAAATGTATATTACACACAAGAAATACATGAAAGGAACAATAAGGTTGCAGAATCTAGGAAATGCCAGAATTAAGGTTGCTTGTGCAACTTTAATTTGGGCCTCCTGCATTTTTTTGACTACGTGGTCGCATATTACTTTTTCCACAAGTCCCCCGTCTCATTCAGTGCGCAGGAAGGACAGTGCTCACCAAATGAGCAGATATGCAATATTCTGTCTTACACTCATTTTTCAATGTGTGGCCTTGTATTTACCATCCACTATTACATCTCTATTATGAAGGTAGAATTATTTCCTGATGGGCTTTTCTATGGTGCTCATCACTATGGTAACTGAGTACTTCACAATCATTAATGAATTCATTTTCACAATACCTCTGTGAAGGTATGATGGTATCCCAATTTTACAGATGAAGTACAGAAATTAAGGTCAAAAGTGTCAATGAATTTTGGATGCCCAAGTTGAGGCACCTAGAACCTGAATTTGCAGAGTACTTAACATTTTATATGTTCAAAGCACATCTCCTGTTCAGTTGCAGCTGTAAATGCTCTGCACTTCTACAGATCAGACCCCAGGGTCACATGTTGGGCATGCAGAAAAACACAATTACTGGCCACCTGTGAGAAGTCTGGTTTACAGACATATCTAGCATCTCACAGGTAATTTGCAGCAGAGGCAGAGATAGAATCCAATTCTCCAGGGTAGTATTCAACTGCCTGAACTATATTAGTATCCGTTCTCTTCCTGTAACCCCTTTCCTCTTTCACAACATTGGACAGAAGTGAAGCTGCTCTCAAGCTGGTTTTTGCGATGTTTACTGTATGAATATATTGGTTTAGTCCTACAAGGCTGTAAGGGAAATAAGTGGGAAAGGCAAAGAATGGCTCAGGATAAGTCATCCCTCAAATACTGGTTAAAGAATAATGCCTGAACTGTTGGCTTTGCAGATTTTACCTCCTCCCCAACCAACCTGAAAAAATAGGGAGGTGATATTTATTATTTTCCAGAAAGCCCAAAGCCCGAGAACACCGAACAAAAGAACTAGGTATGTTTAAAAGAAATACTCTTGCAAGAGAGGGAGAAGTTGTTAGTGGGTACCAGCCCATGATGTAGGCATTCAGTGGGGTGTTGGAAGGAGCTAGGCCTGCCTTTTTGACCATCCGAGGATGTCTCACAGGGTGGACTGGCACCTTTAAGAGGAAACTGGTCCAGCCCAACTGTGCCTCATTAACAGCCTCTTGGTGGAGTCTGAGAGAGAGCAGCTGGTTTTTAGAGAGAGCCAGAGGTGAACAGGAAACACAGAGGAAGCTGAGGCAGGTGCTGAAGAGAGTAGGAGGTTCCTGCAGGGGGGGCGGGGGCATGTTTGACCCTGGATAGCCTCTTGGTCACTGTGAGCCTTTGGAAGACTAGGTAGAGAAGCTAGGGTGTGACTGCTCAGAAGATTGCAGAGTCTCCCAAAGGAGCTCAGAATTGGATGAGGGGAGAGACTATGCAAAGACTGGGAAGAGTGGAAAAGCTGTGCCCTGCTTGGAAACAGTCCTCGGGAAAGAGGGGCTGTGCCCAACCTGCGTCTTGGATAGAAGACTTATGTGTTTGTTTTGAATTTTATGTTAATAAAGCAGACCCTAAGAAGGGTTGTTACTGGACACAAACCTTTGTGCAGTTATTGAGAAGGGAACTGAGGCAGGGCCTCCTCAGTCTGTGCGGGGACACTCAAGGAGGCAGCCACCGTGTTGATAAGGTTGGTGGTAAGATAGACATGCATGTAGACTGTTTTGAATTCCTTTTCCCTAAATGCTTTGTTCCCACTGTTAAAAAATTCAGTGGTTTTAAGAAAGTTCTTTTGTCACTGAATACTGCTGGTGACAGACTCCTGAAGGGAAGATCTGTTGTGTTCACAGACATTTCTGATCCTGTCCCCTTTAGTCTGTCACTGACCCAGCCCTGTGTTTTCCCCCCTCCTCCTTCCTTCATGCTCCCTACTGTCTTCTTGTGCCAATCCTAGTTTCTTTGCCTAGCCTGTCTCAGTATCAATCACACTCTGGTCTTCCTGGCAGTCCACCCACCCTCACTCCAGTCTTCTTCATAGTCCTCCCCCTTCTCCACTGTTTCTCATCTAATCTCAGTAGTCTCCACTCCCTCAGCTTCCTTGTCCCAGTTTCCTTGTGCTCAGCCAATCCCTCTCTTTCTTCTCCTCTGCCCCTGGATCTTTGCAGAATCTGCCTTCCCCTGCACACTGGCTCCTAGCCTGTCTACTTGCCCCATCAGTCAGAGGTCCCTCCTGTCTGGTGAAAAGCTCAGTTTACACCAATTACTAAACTTAACTAGTTTTAAATTTGAAGAATTTTAGGACACACTATTGCTACATTAATTAAGTAAAGCAGATAGAGCAGGATAGCTAATTAGATTAATGATTAATTACCCAATCCTAAAGTGCAATAGGCTGTTTTGGTCATTATTTAATTTGTACTGGTTCTATTTGGTGTGAGTTTTATGTTGCTTCACCCTCTTTTTTTTTTTTAAGCATATATTTTTAAACCTTGTTTTGTAATATTGGCCAGGCACAGATTATTAAAACTAAATTCTATTTCAAATAAAAAAATGTATAAATATTTTTGTACACACCCAGTTTTGTAATTGAAACCTTTTTACTTATTTTGCTAAAAGTTTATTTTTAACCATTTTTTCACTTATTTTAGCTATTTTTTGTTGCTTTTATTTTATTTTTATATAACAGTTTTATTTTTACTTATTTGCTTTTTATGGCTATGGCGTTACTGTTTGGCTGGTTTTGTTTATTTAATGGGGGAGGGGTAAGGTTTTTTCTTTTTTTTCCCTAGGGAGTAAGTTGCATATTTGTTTTGTTTGGTTTGCCATGTTATTTACACAGACCAATAATTTACTTTAGATAAGACACAAACCAACTGTTTTAATTTTGTTTTTACAGCTGTTGAAAGCTGTCAACAAAACACACAGAGAAAGCAGAAAATATTTTTTACATTATCTATTTTTAAACATTAATTTAACCCAGTTTATAAGTTTTTATAGACCTCATCTTTGGGTTTTTAGCTTTTTGACAAGGGCTTTACTTCATATAGAACTGTGCAGTGGGGGCTATGTGATTTAACATTGGTGTTTTTGCTTTGTTTAAACTAAGCATATATTTTATTTTACAGCACAATACAATCTTTATTACAATGAGTTTTACCGGCACCAGCAACAAACCAATACCTGGATCTTTTTTTAAGACTATTTGTTTTTACCAGTTGACTGGTTGTAACACTTGTTTTATTTGTTTATTTACCTAATTTAATTTTTTATACATGTAGAAGAGATTTTAAATGTAAATTTATTTTAGTAATAGGTGTTGTAAAGTTAAGGAGCCACAAAGTAACTTTATTGCAAAAATTTGGCTGACTTTTGATTACTGTTGGATTAATACATTTAGGTATGGGTATTATTCAATTACAGTTTTAAATTTAAGGGTAAAACACAAATTGGGTTGGTAAGTTAGCCCCTTTTTTTTGTATAATTGTATTTTACTTGCTGTGTAAGTACACAGTGCTTTTTATTTTTCATGTATGTGGTTCTGGTTTTATGTCCATTTCAGGCACTTAGCCATATTGGGCACACAAGATGGGCCCTTTCCATGGGTCCTATCTCATTGTTACTATGATTCATACTACAAGTTGATTGCATGGCTACAAGGGCATCACATTGGCAAACCCACCTCATGAGCACTTACTGTCCTGCACATTACCTTTTTAGCCATAGAATGGATTTCAGCCTTGTTATGACTAATTAAGTGGTTAGCCTTATTTTGGGTTTTTTAAGTGATGTGGTAATGTCATGTATGTTTCTTTATTAATAGGCTTTTAAAATCAATTTATTTTTAACTTTAGCGAGGGGATTGAGCACCTTATTTTTAGTCACTACTTTATTTATCTGGCTTTGTTCTTTTGTATATTACCTTGGTTCATTAAGGACATTTGTTATTTAAACAATGCACTGAAAGCCCATATTATTTTACTAATTTATTATTATTAGTTTTAGGGCTGTTTTATAGTTGCTGTATGAAATTTTTTTATACAAATTTTTAGTTGGCTACCTTTACAAACATTGTCCTTTAAAAGATTCCATTCAATGATATTAAGAATTACTGGGACATAGAACTGATGCACATTATTGTATAATATGCTATTTTTACTTTTGATGAGGGACTTATTTAAATCACTTTTTGGTTCTGAAATTATTTTAGGACCGCCTTCAGAACACCTCAGGTTTAGAACACCATTTTACAGATAGACTAAATTGGTATGTATGTTGGTAACCAGTTGCATTGGTTCCTATTAACTATTTTTTTCTAATTTTGCTTTGTTTTCATGGTTATACCAGAGTACTTTTGCCAATTTATGAATGCCCCAATATGCTACTTGCTCAGATGCAGCAGACCAAGTCCCATTAAACCCAGATGGTACCCAGTTCTATTGCTGTTTTGCCAAATGACACTACACACAACTTCAGAACTATCCGGATTCCATAAGTAAAAATTTGGGAGGATTTGCCTTTTTATTTCTTTTTTTAATACAAACCATAGATATAATTTAAAATGTTCCTGATTTTCCAATACACATTCCTGTTAAGTTATATGTTTTAAAGTTGGTTTCTAGCAAGTTAATTTTTTGGCTTTACTTTTTTATTTATTTATTTTGTTTATTTATGGGCAATATACATTTTTATTTGGGCTGCCTTTTCAGACATTTTTAGGGGGATTGTGCCCATTACATTCTAAGGTAGTACATTGGCTGTAAAACTGTGCACTGTAATTTTACAACGTTCAGGAGTTGTGCCCCCATTTTGTATTTTCATGTTCTAGAAACTTGACACGCCTTCTTTACATTGAGAATATGGTACTAAGTAAAGTCTCTTTTACCAGTGTTTTTAGTGTAGTTTTAATGAAATGTTACTATGCAACCTTTTGACTACATTTATTTTTTTAGTACTCAGTTTATTTGTGGCAGGCATTGAAATTCCTGTTGTCCTTTGGCTTCGTCCAATTGCCCAATTGTAGCTGTAGTTTGTGATGAGTTTGCAAAATTTGTTGGTCGGAAAGCCTGGATTATTTGATTTGTTTGGTTAATTTGTATAGTTCAAGTTCATAGTTCAACAAAGTATTCCAATACAAGTCTATTCTGTAAAATATTAATAGCAGTATTATGCTTTTCTAAAAAAAAAAAAAAATTAACCCGGTAATATGAATCCATTTGTTCCACTTCCACGTTTCTTTATTAATGCCTATCGGGGGATAAGAGGGCTGTTTCTTTTCACCATAAATACCTTATCTTTGCTAGGTTGCAAGGGTTTTTTGTTTGTTTGTTTAGTATTATACAGTTTTACCATTACCCTATTTCCTACTTGCTACTTTTTTACAGTGACTGAATTATTGAGCTTCTTTTTGTTGTCATATCCCTAAATTTTTAGCTACCCAGCTTCTTTAAGTTGCCATTTTAACTGTGACAGCCATTAATTCATTAGTGTCCCCTGCTGTACAAGGTCTGGGCTAACACAGTGTTTTTGAAGTGTTGTTTTGTTTTACACCCAGTTATCATTTTAAAGAGATCTAAAGGTAGCTCACAAGGCCATTAGTGTTCTTGGCAACTTAACATTTCAGTTCTTTTTATTTTTTTAGGTCCTTAGTGAGTATTAGCTTTAGGGTATGATTTTTTTAAAACAATTTTAAAAGATTGAGGATGATTGGCAATGATATTTTTGCTGTGTACTCAGTAAAATCATTGATGTGATTCCCTGGGAAAGTGTGTCCTTTGATTTGAGTTTATTACCCATGAGAGCCCCATTTGGTAAAGACCTGCAGTAGCAGAACTTTAGCAGTTGCAGCTGCTCTGTTAGATTTCATGGGAACAGTGTCTACCGATTTTAGAAAAAGCTTTAACAATTACCAAGGCAAATATATTTCCTTGAACAATCTTAGGTAAGGGGTCAGTGTAATTAATTTTAACTGGACCCAAGGTCCCTTTTTTTGTTGATGTCCTTATTTGGCCTTATGTTTTGTAGGCCCTAGGTTAGTTTGAGCCACATACAAAGCAGTTTTTAACATAAAGTTTAACATTTTACTTTATTTGTGGCCACCAACCAACTTGTTGTATGTGGGCCACTCTTTTTTCAACTTCCTGATGCCCCCCCAGTGCGCAAGTCATGACAGGTATATCAGTTCAAATTGTAGCTGTTTAGGAACAACTACACCCTCTGATTTGAGGGTTGAGCCATTCATAAATTTTCTCCCAAGGGGGATAGGATTACCGTTAGTGGGGTCCCCCTATTTTCTGATCACTTGCTGCCTGGAAGAAGTTTTTGTATGGTGGTGTCCTGGTTTTGCTGGGCCATCAAATTAAAATTCTTCCACTGTGCCTTACCATTGTTAACAGGAGTTGTGCTGAATTGTAATTTCCATTCCGGAGGCTTTATAGCTGCTTCTTTAGCGGCAGGTCAGCTTCATTTATTCCACTTTGCATCCAGAGTTGCTAGCATTTGTTTCTTACATCACAAATATTTTTGTTTCATAAAGGTTAGAACCCTAGATGCATAAGCAGTTGGCCTTACCTTCGAGTTTTTATGTTGACCCAGGGTGGCTGCTAATGACACCACAGCAGCAGCTAATTCCAACACAAATGGTTGTGAATAATTAGGTTGGATTAACATGAGCGTTGAGGCCAGTGCCTGTGTAACACCTCAAGGCCCCCTCCCTCAGGGAGTCCCTTGGGAAGGCAGATCAGCACTGTATATTGCTAACGCTGTTGCAAGCATCGCAAAGCATTTTGGGGAGGGGCAAAGGTGTGTAAGTGGGGAGTGGAAATTTCCTTTGTGGGGGGGTGAGGGAGGAAGAAAGCAAAGAACGGGTTAACTCAACATTTCAGCTAGCTCAGTCGGAAGATAAGACGCTGGCCCCAGCCACCCAAGGACACTGCTCACAGCCAAGACTTGGCTGACTGCCAAGAAAGACGGGGGCTTGAATGTGTCCGAGCAGCTGTGGGAGAAAAAAAAATCCAACTGTACAGACCTGCAAGACAGCAAGGCCAGCAAAAAAGAAAACAAAGTCCAGGGCCGCGGAAATTAAAAACACAAATGAAACAACAAGCGGGAGGGGCTGAGCTTTGCGTTCCGAGAGCTGGGGTGTTTTGGGAAAGCTAAAGAAACCATGGAAAGCCGGTTTGGACTGGCACAGAGGGCACCAAGAATAGAGGTCCCCGAACGGAGCACCCCCCTCGAGAAGCCAGGACTTAAAACTCTCCTGAGAGCTGGAGCAATTTGGAGAGCAACAGCAGACCTGGACGGCCTGAGCCCAGAACAGCCCTCTCGTCCATCCTTCCTCCCACCTCTTCTTCTGACCTTCCACCCAGGCCTGGCCAGCCTTGGGTAGGGCTTGGGGCGCTAACACTTTCTTTCTTCCCCCGAGTAATGTGGGAGCGTTCCCAGCACTCTCTGCTGTTATATTATTATTTTATTAATAAAGCTTTAAAATTTAAATGCTTGATGTGTTCCTTCATCTCCTCCCCAAAAGATCCTGTGGCTTCAGCCTGATCACCTGACACTTCAGGCAGATTGGTAACAGAAACCTGTCACACCTGCTTCAGTTTACCAATTGCTGCAGTTAATTGTGGATTCCACTCCCAACTGCTGCATTTTTTGAAGCAAAGCATATAATGGAGCTTCTATTTCTGCATATCCTGGTATGAAATCCCAGGAAAATCCTGACATTCCCCAGAATTGTTTTAAGCAGTTTCAGAAGTGGGCAGTGGCAAAGATAGAATTACTTTTTACCTTTTGCTGATCCACAGATCTTTCCTTATGCTGCACGGTTAGTCTCAAGAAGTTTACCTTCTGCTTTACCAATTGTGCCTTCAGTGGATTTAATTTAAATCTCCTTGTATTAATTTGGTTAACAAAGCCTTTACCATCACAAAATGGTGCTCCTGAGTGAATATTACAGTGACTATTGACAAACTGTCCAGATATAGTATGAGATCCTGCTGGTATTTAAAATCAGCCAGCAAGCTTCTTAGAGTAGTTTCCTATGGATGCGCCACTGTAGATATATCCTGTGCCCTTGCATCTCTGATTGGAGATTTTAGATAGGAGTGTCCGTTTGACCTGCACATGCGCTCTCTCTCCTTTGTGCTCTGCAAATGTTCAGAACAAATGGTCCCCCAAGGAATTGACTATCCATATCAACCTCTTAGAACTAAGACAGGTCAGAAATGCTTGCGCACACTTTCTTCCACTAATCAAGGACACTCTCATAAAAATCGTGACAGACAACATAATGGGCACATTCTATATAAATCAACAAGGGCGTGCCAGATCATCCTCCCTGTGCACGGAAGCACTAAAACTCTGGAATTTGTGCATTTGCCACAGTGTTCTCATATCAGCTGTTTACCTGCTAGGAGTACAAAATATAACAGCAGACAATCTCAGTCGCAAGGTCTCGCATGACCACAAATGGGGAATTAACCCAACAGTGTTCCACTGCATATTCTCTCACTGGGGAACTCCAACAAATTCACCACTTACCTGAACAGAAAATACCCACTTTATTGCTCCAGAGCCAGTCTCAGGAAAACACTCCTTAGGAGACTCTCCTTCTCCCATGGGACAAAGGCCTTCTATACTCCTTTCCTCCATTCCCTCTGCTGACGAAGATCGGGATAAAAATAAAGAGAGGAAAAGTGTAAGTGATTGATTGCTCCCACCTGGCTGAGACAGATGTGGTACCTATACCTGGCACAGCTAGCGATGTGTCCACCAATCCCTCCAGCCCATTCTAAATCTCCTTTCCCAAAACGACGGGCAAACCCTCCATCCCAACCTACGGATCCTCTGGCTTAAGGCTTGGCTCCTTTGTGGTTCCAATACATAGGGAGCTGCTGTTCTGAGGAGGTGAAAGAAGTGTTATTACACAGTAGAAATCGGCTACCCACCTCACTTACCTGCAAAAATTGAAAAGATTCCAGGTCTGGTGTAATTCCAAGCAATTTGCATCGATATCTTCCTCCTTCCGCTTTGTGCTGGACTACATGCTTGGCCTCAAGAGAGTGGGGCTGTCTCTTAGCTCTTTCAAGGTACATCTTATGGCCACCATGACCTTCCGCCAACAGATAGATGGACATTCAGTTTTTGCCCATCCAACAACAAAGAGATTTAATCAAGGGGATTGAAAAAAATCTTTTCCCACAAATCAGGCACCCCACTCCAATGTGGGATCTGAATTTAGTTCTAAAGAGCTTAACTAGACTGTCCTTTGAACCTATGGCCTCTTGTTCTCTTATGCATCTGTCCATGAAGACAGCATTCCTAGTAGTCATCATCTTGGCATGTCAAATAGGGGAAATAGTGGCATTAATGGCACACACACCTCTTCACAATTTTCTTTAAAGATGAAGCCACCCTGAGGCCATACACAAAGTTCCTCCCTAAGATGACCCCAACTTTCCACATGAACCAGCTCATTCACCTTCCCACTTGCTACCCAAAACCTCACTGTGACAACAGGGAGATTATGCTTCATACGCTTGACATTAGGAGAGCCTGGGCTTTTTATTTGAACAGGACAAAGTTCTTCAGGAAATCTCCTAAGCTGTTCTTCTCAATTACAGTCAGGTTCAGAAGGCGCTGCAATACCAGCTCAGACACTTTCCAAATGGGTCTCAAACTGTATTAACTATTGTTATCATACTTATAATTTGCTACCTCCATCCTGAATGCGTACATATGCACGAGATCAGTTTCCACCTCGGTTGTCTTCCTTAAAGATGTTCCCATCTCAGAAATCTACAGGGCAGTGACTTGGGCATCTGCTCATAATTTTGCAGAACACTACGTAATCCTTAGCAACTCAGCCTCCGATGCTCCACAGCATTGTCGTCCAAAACAGACTTGAATCTGAAACCCCAACCCTGCATCAGGGATACTGCTCAGGAGTCACCTACAGTGGAGCCACCCATAAGGACACTACTCCTCGAAGTTACTCACCTTGTGCAGTAATGATGGCTCTTCGAGATGAGTGTCCCTATGGGTGCTTCGCAACTCACCCTCCTCCCCTCTACTTCAGAGTTCTCAATAATGGCTCTGCGATAAAAAAGGAATTGAGGGTGGTTCACTCGCGCAGGGCTAATTAGCCTTAAGGCAGAACATGAGAGAGACAGCGCATGGGCAGCTCAAATGAACACTGCTACCTAAAATATTGGATCAGAGGCAGAGGGACGCAGATACACTTACAGTGGAGCACCCATCGACTTTGCTTCCGCCTCTCACACTGCTGGAGTTCAGCAGTCGATGGGAGAGTGATCGGGGATCGATTTATCTCGTCTACACTACACGCGATAAATCGATCCCCGATAGATCGATCAATACCCGCCGATCCGGCAGGTAGTGTAGACGTACCCTTAGTAGGGAGATCTGCACCTGGCTATTAAATTACACTTTTGTTTGGTTTGCTTTGACATGTTCTTTACACAGACCAAGAATTCAGAAAGTTTGCTTTTGTCTTATCTACACTGATTTTTTTACAACCTTTGAAATCTGTGTTAACAAGACACCTACAGAAAGCAGGCGCTTCCTTTTACATTTTCTTAAAATGCTATTAACTATATAATAACTACTTCTCTAACATTATTTAATAGTTATCTGTTTAACAGTTCATTATGCGTTTCCTTACATTCCCCCCAGTGTCCTGCCCTTCCCCCACGCTCCTTGTCCTGCTTTACTTTCTGTGCTGCCCTCCATCCCTCACCCCAGTCTGGCTCTTGTCCCCTAGGCATTCAAGTCAGGCAACTTCCTCTTCTTTGCTGCCTGGGTGCCAGCATTGAGAACACAGGAAAAACAGTTTCCTTGCTCTCAGTTCCCGTGCCCAGTGAAATAATTAAAGGGAAAGTTTGCTTCAGTCCTTGCAGTCCTGCGCTGGAGCATGCTCAGTTCTGATGGAATCTTTGGAGAATTTGGCTGCCAAACTCTAACAAGTCTCTGCTAAGCATGTGGTAAGTGATATTTTTAGAGGCTTTTAACTTAGCCAGATTTGGGTGTTTTTTCATTAGACGAGCAAAAGTCACATCCTTGACGCAAAGGTAAATGCCATACCAAATTTCAAGGCATTGCTCTAAAACCTGGAGGTGCTAAAGCTTCCTAACAGAATACTTGCAAGAATTGTTTTTTTAACATAAGCAAAATAATGTGTTTTTCCCTAATCTTTTCAGATGTTTCTGAAGCATTTTTGGTGAATCTTTCCTAGAGGGGGAAAAAGAAAAGAGAAGAAAATTCAACCTGCAGCAAACAGCTGGCAAGGAAAAATTTCAGACCGAACAGTTAAAGTTTGGCAGTATTATAAACAACTGAAATGAAATATGACATCCTGGGACCAACATGGCTACAACAACATTGCATACTATAATGACAAGTGTCAGGCAACCTTAATAATGGTCAGTGCCACCAGCTTCGCTTATGGTACCAACGTGCTTTATGTACAGCCCAGTATTCTGCTCTTTACTCTGGATCTCTGTTTCCTATCAAGTTAAAGTCAAGCTTTCAGTCTTAATCTTCAAGACTCTTCATGGGATAGACCAAAGCTCTTTGAAAATCATGGCTGGTCCCCTGCAATTATATCAACCCCTATGCTGAGACTTTGAGGGAGATGAAACCTTCTCATCAGTATGTAATTGTGGAAGTCAGTCTAATGAAATCAAAATGAGTGTGACGCTGGCCATTCCAAATTTAAATGTAATATGCATTTGAGCTTATCTTTTCTGTAAAATGAACTGAAGGAAGAAAGAGAAAATATTATCCTTATGGTGCATATATTATAGGAGAAATTGTAAGGCATTTGCCTACTGTAGCGATGGGCATGTTGTACAAACTTCTATAGAATAGAATTCCAGATCTCTGCTTTCTTCAGCACTCTGGCACTGAACTCTGCAGCTAAATAAAAAAATTGATGTTTTATTCATTTAAAATACGAAGGTATACGCAATACCATCTTACTTGATACTTAATTCAAAAGGTGCCATTGGATCTGTAGTCATTGATCAAGTGGATCAGGACCTCATGGATTTGTATGAAGAGAAAATGGGCCACTAAGATTGAGACATTCTATATATGGAAACAAACTGCTATGGAAGAAAGCAAAAAGATAGGTGTGGGAGAAGGCATACCATTGTTTCATCACTGGCATTGTACATGAAAAGATGGGATTTGCCTTACCAATTCTAACAAGACAAGCTATATATATATATATAGACCCAGACCAGTTGGGAACAGCAGAGTAGCAGAAGGGAGATATACTGGCCACTGGATAAGTAGTTTTCTGTTCCCTGAGTGACCACAGCAGGGGCTGCTCCAGGCTAATAGACCACCTGACTCCAATTAACCTGCTAAGAGTCAGGTGAGGCAATTAAGCACCTGACTCTAATTAAGGCCCCTCTGATGCTATAAAAGGGCTCACTCCAGTCGAGCCAGGGAGCCAGAGGAGAGGAAGTGTGTGTGAGGAACTGGGAGCAAGAGGTGTGCAAGAAGCTGAGAGTGAGTAGGTGTACTGCTGGAGGACTGAGAAGTACAAGCGTTATCAGACATCAGGAGGAAGGTCCGGTGGTGAGGACAAAGAAGGTGTTGGGAGGAGGCCATGGGGAAGTAGCCCAGGGTGTCGTGCAACTGTACCAGGAGGCACTCTAGACAGCTGCAGTCCACAGGGCCCTGGCTGGAACCTGGAGTAGAGGGTGGGCCCGGGTTCCCCCCATACCTCCCAACTCCTGATCAAACACAGGAGGAATTGACCTGGACTATAGCTTCTACCAGAAGGGAAGGTCTCTGGACTGTTTCCTGACCCACAGGGTGAATCTGAAGCGAGCAAATCTGCCAATAAGCGCAGGACCCACCAAGGTAGAACTTTGTCACTAATATATATATATATATATATATATATTAGTGACAAAATCTCTTCCTACTGTATTTTCCTCTCCATGCATCTGATGAAGTGGGTTTTAGCCCACGAAAGCTTCTGCCCAAATAAATTAGTTAGTCTCTAAGGTGCCACAAGTACTACTTGTTGTTTTCACTCTTTGATATAGGTTCTTATACCACCCTCAACCCCATAGTATCTTAATTTCTTCCTGTACTGCATTAAGCAACTGCTATGTGTTGTTCATCCTCTCCCCAGGGGAATTAATGGTGGGCATCCGTATTGCATGATGCATAATTGCTTAACCAGAGAATCTTAGTTGTGTCTGACTAGCTGTCTTGTCTGGCACATTCCTGTAACAAGTTAGGTGTGAGGTTATTTTGCTGTGCTGATGGCCACTTCTAACTGTGCCCTATAACTGGTAAAATTAGGCCAACCTCCAGCTCTTTGTGACTAGACAACTTATGGTGCCTTTGCTGTGTGATGAAGCTGTCATGGGAAAGCAAGCAGAGTATATCTTTAAATCCTTTGACTTTACTGAAGACAGTCACAACGATAACTATGAAAGGGTTCTGGCGATCATTGATGCATACTTTCATAAAACACATTTCTCTGAGGTACAAAGAGAAGCTTTCATTAGAGAATTTAAGGATGAGGGGAAATATTCAGTGTTTTTTTTTTTATAAGAAAATTGTATACATTGGCAGAAAAATGTGATTTGGGGGAATGCAAAACCTGAAAATACCAGAGACAGGCTAGTTATTGGGTTAACAAATTAAAAACCTTTCACAGCAGCTACAATTGAAAAGAGAATTAACCCTAGCCACAGCTATTCAAATAGCAAAGGGATCTGAGCTTGGGAGACAGCAAAACTAAGAGCAACTTGCCAAACAAGAAACTAGTTTAGAAGCTGTTAACAAATGCAGCTTGAGTGCTAAAAGTCATTACCATAAGACCCCTGAGGCAAGGAGAGACAACTTCCAAGCTAAGAGGGACAAATTCCAGTCCACATGCACAAGATGTGGGAAAAAGTCATATCCCAAGAGATGATGCCTGTCCAGCCAGAGGCACCTAGTGTAATACATTCATGAAATATGGACATTTTGCAGCTATTTGCTGCACCAAAGCAGTCAGGGAGTTGACTTTCATTACAGAAACTCAAGAGACGTTTTTTCTGGGATCTATCACTTGTGACAACATGGAACCTGCTTGGAGAATGAAACTGAATATTCATGGCAAGACTATTGACTTTAAAATTGAGTCAGAAGCTGATGAGCGTGATGTCAGTCATCTCAGAAGGTACTTACAATCACCTTCAACCCAGAGTTGAAGTCATTTTGAGACAGTTCTGACTAGACCTGCAGATATTCTGAAGTGAATTGCATGGGCAAGTCCGCCACAGAAACAACTTACAAAGACAAAAGCTCTGTGTTCAGCATGCATATGATCAAAGGATAAACGACCCAACAACTTTCTCAGCTGCAGAGTGGCATCCATGATGGGCCTAGTGAGAAATGTGGAAGAACTCAATGGAGGATTTGATGACATTAGGCTTTTGAAAGGAGATCCAGTACAAATTAAATTGAGACAATGATTAACAATACAGTGTACAAACACTGGAAGAGATTAGCTGCAGATTTATGTGAATTCAGAGAATATCATTACTTGGTTATAGCAGACTATTTTTTTAGGTATAGTGAATTGTAGTTTTAGTGGACACTCATGTACTTCTGCACCAGATATGGACTAGCTATAGAGCTTGCTTATACACATTGATGTGTTCATCATATGATCGTTTAATGATCTGCAAGTTATGGCTAAGATTAGCTTTAAATAAGGTGTTTTACACACACTGCCACCTAGTGGCTGATCAATATTGTGGAAGAAAAGTTAGTAGGCCCAAATCCTTGGGTTGAAATGACTGTGTCAATGATCATTGGGCTGAAGGGGAAGAGAGAATGGAAATTGCCAGCAGAACTTTTGCAATAGCCAGTCTTGCGAAATATAGTTGTGATAACTAGAAATTAGAAAAAGCCCCAACCATAAAAGTACAACCTGATGATAAACAGGAAAGCTTGTTGCTTCTATATTCCTAATAAGGGATTGTTTTTCTGTTTAAGAGAATATTATGAATGAAAAGAGTGTTTGACTAATTGCGGTTTTAAGCTTTATAAGCCTCTGTCTGTCTGTCTAATTCGGGGGCACTATCCATTTGATAGTGGCCCCGGACGTGCTCGTAAAATAAAGGAGCCTCAGGCTGTTCTGATCTAAACACAATGCGTGGTTAATTTTTCCACAATGATATAATACAGATTAGCATTTTATTACATCTCCCCCCTTTAAATTCTACATTCCTACCATTTACAATATTTACACTATCACACTATCTTTGAAGTTAAGTAGGTATCAGTCTACTAAGTGTCTCTGGATTGTACTGGTTTTTTTTATTATGTGACTTGAACGTGTAACAAATTGGTCTTCTGGCTGTCCATTAGTTGCAATGAGTGGCTGTGATTGGTTTGGAATCCTTGGGTAGTCTTCTTGTTGTTTACATCTGCTATCTATTGAATTTGCTCTGTTGATTGTTCTTTCTGAGGAACATACCATAGATGTTGACAGTTTCTATTGAACTCTCCACTGTCGGTCTTGATCACATATGATCTGGGTGCTGAGTTCTTTTTCTTTGTGACAGCTGGAGTAGTCCATCCTTTTTCTCCATCCAGTTTGACATGAACATGGTCACCAGGTTCTAGACATGGCAGTTCTCTAACTGCATGATGTCTGTTGTAACTGTTGCCGGCCCAGAGGGCCCGAGGGGGGCAACAGGGGGTTCGTTGCCTGGTGTGCATCGCACCAATAGACACACCAGGGTGGAGAAGCAAACCAAGTTTATTCGAGATCTCGAAAAGGCACTCAGGAGACCAGCATGTCTCAAATCAGAAGCGCAACAAATACAAGCAAGTTTCCCATTTTATATTCCAAGCTGTTTGTGTATGCCTTTTGTTCTGTTTCCCCTCCACCTCTCCCTTCCCAACAGCAGTTAGAGTAGGCACTACACTGGGGCGTGTTAGAAAAGTTCCCGTCCGCATATTTATCTTTGGCCTTGTAGGCCTATACGTAGTAGACTTCCCCCTCCCCCTCTCCCCATTCCTTATCACTACTGCTTTTGCTAGCTTGAGCGAAACTGCAGCTGTCTGCTAAAAAAAACTGACTGTTACATATTTTGCTTTTAGGCTGTTAGCTAGCATTGAGGCTGGTTAAAGTTCACAAGCTGGAGTTACTTTGGCTCACTTAGACCCAGAGCAGGGGGATTTCATCGGCTCTTATGGCCTTCCACCCCCCCGAGTTACCTGGTAGCTATGCCTAGTGACACCAACAATTCCCTCCTTTGAGAACACTCAACAAACCGTTGGCAGAGTTTTCTCACACTCTAAAGACAAAATGCGATTGAGCTCCATGCAATTGGGATCATCAATGAGAGGGTATAAAGGAACTTCTGGGGAATGGGAGGTACAAATATTATGTATGAGCACTTTACAGCAAGCGAGCAAAAGAAAAATAACAAACCATATCACACCTGTCAGCAGGAGGCAAACAATGCCTCCCCCTAGTCCCCTTAGACCAGGTAGCCAACCCCAAAGGGAATCAAAAATAGTGGGTTCTCCTTCCTGGGCATTCCACTGGTTCAAGGCCTGTTCGGCTGACAAGATGTGCTTGTTAATATCCTGTGAAAACTCTGGGACATAGGTACAACATTCTTCTCCAATAAGGGCACAGACCCCACCTCATGAGGCTAACACACAATCTAGGGCCTGGCGGTTTTGGGATAATAATCTGAGTTGGTAAAGCTCAGAGCTTATGCCTTTTTCTATGGCTAGGGTATCATTGGCAAACTGGGTGAGAAATTTAGACAGTCTCCTGTAGAGTTGGGCTAGCCATCCCACCCCATAAGTAGGGAGGAATATCATCCCAAACCTGTCTTCCTCCCCGATGGGTTCAATGGTAGCTCCCAAGGACCGGTAGTACCTGGGGCGACCTGAGGGAGCCTGGCTCAGAACACGGAGGGGAAGAGCGAGATAGCCTTTATAACAGCTACCATGCCAACCATGAGGAAGCCATTTGTAGGCACTATTACCACAGACCCAGAATGCTTCACCATAACTAACTTTTCCATTGTTCCCTTGTAGGTCCCGTAGGGTGGCTTGTGGGGAAAGGGCAAAGAATGCAGTGCCGGTTTGCCAACCGGTGGCATTTAGTACAGGGACAGTGAGACTTATACCAGGACCAACATAAAATCTACATGTACTAATGCCGGCAAACCAGGTATGATTACTTGTACTGGCTTGCTGAAAACATATGAGGCTAGTGGGTGGAGAACGTAGACGAATAGGTTGGGGCTTAAGAGTGCTACTATAGTGGGAATTCCAAGAGCCATTGTGTAGGCCATACGGAGCTTCCGCGGTACAGTTAGATCGCAAACTTAAATTGTCAAAGGTGCTGCTGCTGGTAACCATCCACCTTTGACAAAAGTCTGACTAATTTTGGGGCACTACTCTCAGGGCAACCCAGCCGAATGGTGGGGAATCTGGGCACATATCCAACAGTGGAAGAGATTGAACTCACAGGCAAAGGCAATTTTCAGGGCCTCATAGGTATTGGTAGCCATATCTGCAGGGATGGCTCCCCATCCTGCATGCGATGTGGGTGAAACAGTAGGTAACAGAAGGATTGCTTCTGTGACAAAAAGGAATGTTGTGAGAGACCCTAAACCTGAACCCATATTGTGATTACAACAACCCAAATGCCCAGAAGATAAAAATCAGTGACACCAAACAAATCAAAAAATAAAAGGACCAGGACTATAGGGTAGGTCGGCCTTCTGGGAATAGATAGAATCAATGCTCAGGGTTCTCGCGGGGAGTGTGCTGTGGCTGTTCAGAGAGATCGCAAGGCATTCCCAGTGACCCTTATTGTCTTTTGAATAACAGCTTAAGTCCCAAATCGTCGCTGGCAATCTTCTCTGCAGGCTGGACAGTCCACTGTTCAGGAGTGGGTACTGCTTTCAGTCGAGAGTGATGAATCCAGTTCTTGTGCCCTTCGACCTTTGCCGCCATGTGGGAAACAAGCAGGACAGTGTGGAGTGCCTTCCACTTCTCTTGGAGAGGCTTGTCCTTCCAGATCCGAATGAGAACGGAGTCACCAGGCTGTAAGGAGTGGACTGGGGTATCCAGCAAAAAAGGCTGTGAATCTTTGGTGTATCTGTGAAGAGAAGAAAGAACAGCAGACAGAGAGGACACCCCATTTCCCACTCCCCTGCCAGGACCGTTGTACCGTTCAGAGGCCATGCCCTTCCAAACATAACTTCGAAGGGACTAAGCCCTAACCTGCCCTTGGAGAGAGCACGAATGCGGAGTAACACAAGGGGCAAAGCATCAGGCCACCTAAGAGAAGCCTCCTGACAGACCTTTGAGAGGTGTCGCTTGAGTGTCTGATTTGTGCGTTCCACTACTCCACTGGCTTGTGGTCACCATGGTGTGTGGAGCTTCCAGGGGATTTGCAAGGCACTTGATATCTTTTGAACAACTTGAGATGTGAAGTGTGTTCCGTTATCAGATTCCATCCACTGGGGATGTCCAAAGCGGGGAATGATCTCCTTGACAAACTTAAGAGCCACCGTTTTGGCAGTGTTGTTACGACATGGGAAGGCTTCGGGCCATCCGCTGAATCAATCCACCAAGACGAGGAGGTACCTGTACCCTTGAGTCCGGGGAAACTCAGTAAAGTCTATTTGCCACACCAATCCTGGGCCTGGGGTAGGTTCCAGGATGGCTGGCAACACTGCTACTCCTGGTCGAGGGTTATTCTTTTGGCAGATTAAACATTCAGCCTGTACCTGGGATGCTAGGGGTTTAAGTCCAGAGATTGGAAAATATTTATTCATAAGATGGGTAAGAGCCTCTCTGCCTGCGTGGGTGGTTTGATGCAGTTTTTGCAACACTGGTCGGATCAGGCCCTTGGGCAGGAGGATTTTTCCCTCTGTGGAATAAAGCCATCCCTCCTTTTCCTGGAGACAGCCTGTCAGCCAGGTTTCTGTCATCATGGGAGTACTGAGGGGCTGCAAGCTCACCTATTGATGGGATGAGGGTATGAATTTGGGCATTCTCCTCTGTTGGTGATTTCAGGGTAGCAGCGCGCTTGGCTTCCCTGTCTGCTCTGGCATTGCCCTTGGTTACATCTTGATCTTCCTTTTGATGGGCTCTGCAATGCACCACCGCTACTGCTGAGGGGAGTTGTACCGCTTCTAAAAGCCGAAGAATTTGAGACCCATGCTTAACCGGGGAACCTTGGGCTGTTAGCATCCCTCTTTGCTTCCACAGACCAGCGTGAGCATGCAATACCCCAAAAGCATACTTTGAGTCAGTAAAGATATTAACCCGTTTGTCTTTTGCCAGCTCGAGTGCACGAGTCAGGGCCACTAGTTTATCTGCTGGGACATCTGCCCAGCTTCCAGATGAACTCTCAGCTTCCACGGTATCATGGAGGGTCCCAATAGCATAACCCGCCCTCCTTTGCTCATCTACAACAGCACTACTGCCATTGGTATACCATTCCAAGTCAGCATTTGGGGAGCGGTTGATCTTTTAAATCTGGGCGGCTGGAGTATTGTGCATCTATGATTTCCAGACAGTCATGTTCCTGCTTTTCTGTTTCTGGTAGCAGGGTAGCTGGATTAAGGGAAGGACAGGTTTGAAGGGTAACTTCAGGGTTCTCTAACAGTTTTGCCTGGTACCGAGCAACTCAAGCCTGGGTGAGCCAGAGACCACCCTTAGTGTCCAGCAGGGCTTGGACCATATGGGGAATATACACTTGCACAGTTCCTCCCAGTGTCAGTTTTTCAGCTTCCCCAAGCACTAGGGCAGTGGCTGCGACTGCCCGCAAGCATGCTGGCCACCCCTTTGCAACTTGATCCAGTTGTTTAGAGAAATATGCCACGGGACGTTTCCAGATGCCTAACAACTGAGTAAGCACTCCCAGGGCTACCCCTTTCCTTTCATGCACAGACAGTTGGAACGACTTAGAGAGATCCTGCAGACCCAGGTCTGGGGCTTCCATCAACTTCCTTTTCAAGATTTTAAATGCTCTGTCTGCTTCTGGGGACCAGTGAAAGGGGTCATGATCCGCTCCCTTAACACATTCATACAGAGGTTTAGCCCACAGTCCATACTGTGGGATCCATATTCTGCAGAAGCCTGCCATGCCTAGAAATGCCCTGAGCTGTTTACGGTTGCTTGGGATAGGAATTTGACAGATAGCCTCCTTCCTTTCGTTTGAAAGCTGACGTTCTCCCTGCCGTATGTGAAAACCTAAATACTGTACTTCTGAGAGAGCAATTTGAGCCTTGCTCCGAGCTACCCGGTATCCTCGGAGTCCAACAAAGTTCAGGAGGCTCACAGTGGCTTTGAGACAAGGGATTAGACCCACAGCAGCAATTAGCAAGTCATCTCCATATTGCAGGAGGAGGACTCTGTCCGAATTATTCCACTCCTCCAAGTCTCTGGCCAGAGCCTGGCCGAACAGAGTGGGGGAATTTTTAAATCCCTGGGCCAATACCGTCCAGCACAGCTGCTTTTTAGCCCTCCGTTTGTCCTCCCATTCGAAGCAGAATATCTCCTGAGATTGAGTGTTGACTGGAATTGTGAAAAAAGCGTCTTTTAAATCTAGGACTGAGAAATGAGTATACTGCCCCCCTATAGAGGCCAACAGTGTATACGAGTTTGGAACAAGGGGGTGCAGAGTCTTAACCCGCTCATTGACTGCCCTTAAGTCCTGTACCAGCCGATACATGCCATTGGGCTTTTGCACGGGCAGAATGGGGGTGTTCCAAGCTGACCGGCATTGTCGTAGTACACCGTACTCTAGGAGCCGAGCTATAGTCTCTTGCAGTCCCTCTCTGGCTTCTCTCTTAATCAGATACTGTTTGATTTGCACTGGGCTTTTTCCTGGGAGAAGCTGAATATGAACAGGGGTTTGATGGGTTGCCTTCCCTGGGACCCCTGATTCCCAGACAAGGGGATACACCTGGTCCTCCCACTGGCTCCACTTTGGGGCTTGCATGGCTGAGGGCTCAATTGCAAGGGTCATTATCCAAGCATTCTTGGGGGGTAAGGTAAGGGTTATCTCATCTTGAGTAAAATGCAGGGTGGCACCTAAGCGACAAAGCAGGTCCCGTCCTAGTAGGGGTGTTTGGACAATCGGGGAGGTAAACCAGCCTGTGAGATACAGTCTTGTTTCCCAAAGCACATTCTGCTGGGGCATACATTGGGCACTTAGTTCCTTTCCCTGTGGCACCCACCACTGTGAGGGAGTCTGCCACTTTCATCTGAAGGGGTTGATTTACGGCGGTCCGTTCTGCTCCAGAGTCTACTAAAAAGTCTATTTCTGAATTTCCCACCCGCATTTTTACTCAGGGTTCTGGGGACAGGATTGTCCATCTCCCCTGACACCCCTATTCTTGATCCTCCACTGCCATCATAGGGGTATCTTCCCTTTCAGGGCACTCATTTTTCCAATGTCCCTCCTTTTGGCATATGGCACACTGGTTGCGACCCAGGCGCCTTTCCTGGGAACCGGGGCGCCCACATCCACGGCCTCTCATTCCCTGGCCCCTTCCACCTTTCTGTGACCTTCCTCTGCCGCCGGCCTGCACCACTGCTACCATCATTTTCACTTGCCTTTTTTCTTTCTCTCCCTCTCTAAGGGTATAAGCCCTATTTGCAGTCTCCAAAATCTGCGCCATAGACATTCCCATTAAATCCTCCTTTTTCTGCAGTTTTCTTTTAATATCAGGGGCCGCAGGGCTGGTAAAGATACCCTTTATAATTGCCTCAGTTGCCTGATCGTCTGGGTCTGCGCAAGTACTCTGCCGGATGGTGTCCCGAATGCGCAATAGGAAAGCCACCGGACTTTCTTTTGATTCCTGGATTAGCTCATAAGGCTTTGCCCAATTGTTATGTCCGACAGCCGAGTGCCGGAGGCCATACATAAGCAGTTCCTTATAGGAGTTAAGCATTCTCAAATCCCCCTCCTCATTTGGATTCCACCGGGGGTCCGCTATGGGGATAGCGACCTCAGGCAGAGGCTTGCCTTCTCTATCCTCATTATGCCTTCTCTGTGCCTCCTCCTTAGCCTTAGCTATAACCTGATTCCGTTCCACCGCAGACAACAAGGTTCTCATAAGTATATTGCAATCATCCCAGTCAGGCTTATGGCTAGCTAAACACCCTTCAAAGATTGAAATAAACTTGCTTGGGTTCGTTGAGAATTCCCCTGCTTCTGCCTTAAAGGCAGCTAGGTGTACTGGGTTAAAAGGAACGTGAGAGTACACTGGCACAATCTGGGCTGCGCGATCCTGTGTTCCCGGACGGGCTACCACATTCTCAGTAATCAACAGATACAATCCCACCGCGGGGGTACTCTCTGGAGCCTGTGGGGGTGTTGGAGCCGAAGGGGACACCGATTCTGCCATTACAACTGTGGGAGGGTGCTGGGGATTAGCACCAGGTACTACCGAGCTTGTCGGAGTCAAATGGCACTTGTGCAAAATATCAGTCCTATTTCTTAACATCATAAACGTATACACATAGAGATGTTCATTCCATTTACCTGTTCGCTGACCAAACAAAAGTAACTGAAGGATTGTGTTGTCATTCAGTGATCCTTCCGGTGGCCACCTTTCCTGGCACTCTAGCTGGTACTGAGGCCAGTCAACTATACAGAACCTTTTTAGTTTACTCCTAAGCATCGAATCTGATCCAAACACGTCCCAATTTGCTAGAATGCATTCTAAGGGTGTACACTGTGCCCCGCCGGCTGTACTCTGTTCCTGACCCATACTCTAGGGAGACACTGGGCGTCCCCAGGTCAAAACAGGTAAAAGTCCACACCACTGGACTGTTCCTACCTTATCCAAGTGACCAGTTCCTCACCGTCGCCCGCAACTGTTTCTCCACTGTCCGTGTGCGTTGTGCCCTCCGGGGTTGATCACACAACGTCTCCGCCGAGGCCCCTGATGAAGTCTCCGGTGCGCGCTGGGCGTCGGTCATCGGCATAATCCGTCGGCCTCCAAGAGGGATCCGGGCAAGGCTAAATTTCAGCCTCGAGCCCCACATTGGGTGCCAAAACTGTTGCCGGCCCAGAGGGCCCAAGGGGGGCAACAGGGGGTTCGTTGCCCGGTGTGCATCGCACCAATAGACACACCAGGGTGGAGAAGCAAACCAGGTTTATTCGAGATCTCGAAAAGGCACTCAGGAGACCAGCATGTCTCAAATCAGAAGCGCAACAAATACAAGCAAGTTTCCCATTTTATATTCCAAGCTGTTTGTGTATGCCTTTTGTTCTGTTTCCCCTCCACCCCTCCTCCCCAACAGCAGTTACAGTAAGCACTACATTGTGGCGAGTTAGAAAAGTTCCCGTCCGCATATTTATCTTTGGCCTTGTAGGCCTATACGTAGTAGACTTCCCCCTCCCCCTCTCCCCCTTCCTTATCACTACTGCTTTTGCTAGCTTGAGCAAAACTGCAGCTGTCTGCTAAAAAAGCTGACTGTCACATATTCTGCTTTTAGGCTGTTAGCTAGCATTGAGGCTGGCTAAAGTTCACAAGCTGGAGTTACTTTGGCTCACTTAGACCCAGAGCAGGGGGGTTTCATCGGCTCTTATGGCCTTCCACCCTCCCGAGTTACCTGGTAGCTACGCCTAGTGACACCAACATAACTGTAACTTGGAAGAGCAAGGAATAGATCTTCCTGCTATAGGATTTTCTTGGTTTCCTGTACAGCTCTTGCAGCCTCTCCAGTCACTTGTGGGTAAAAGATGGTCTGCTAGTAATATGATCAAAATCATATTTCATTTGGAATGAGAAATTCTGCTGCAGTGAAGTGTTGTCCATCACTAGTTGTTCTGCAACACTGAAATGAGCTTGAAGTACTGCTCAGTGCACGAGCAAACTTAACATGGGCCCTGTCACTGTGAGCTTAAGAGAACTTTTTATGCTATCCCTTCCCTTCGATATCTCCCTGCTAAGGGTTAGTTTTGTTATGACCCATGAAATGTCAGCTTGCAAGTGCCACTGATTGTGGGGCAGCTTGTGCTGGGCCTGACGCCCACTGGCAGCTAGAATTCTATAATGCCCTCAGATTGTGCCTTAGCTATGATGGACACACATTATCCTTGAATATGGGATAGTGACCCAATAACCTTACAACAGCCATGAATTTAGTAGGCCAAACCCCACTTGTGTTCCACATGGTGGAGAAACTTGCTTTTATATGGAATAATTGAAGGAAATTCCACTCTTATTTCCATGTAGAGGATGATTTGGCACATCCTTTGAATGAGCTTCATCTTTTTGTGTTTCAAAAATTAATTTAGATTATAATTCCATGAAGTATTAATTTAGTCACTTCATGCCTCAAACATAGTATTATTGTTATTTAAAGTGTCTTTTGAATAAAAATGATTAGGATGCCCTTTGTTAGAATGGCTCCTTAGAGCTCCCTTTTAATGAGTTGTTTGTTTTATGAATCATTCATTGTGTGGAGGGGGGGAAGGGTGTCTTATTTTAAATCACACAATTGTTTCAGTGTGCAAAGTCAGTTTAATAGATGATCTCTTCGTGAAACTGCCTGCTGGCTGTGGAGCCGAGGCAGTGAAAATCAACATTCCCTCATTATTTTTAATTTGCCAAATGTTGGGGACTGATTCTGCAGCCTATACTTGCACTGAAGAGGAGAGGAGTACTGCGGGTGCTCTCACTGAATAATTTGCTCAATGTGTCTTCAGTGGCCTTTGGATCAGATGTTATGTGCATAAGAGTTACAAAATGGAGCCTTTTATGAACTGTACTTGGGCCTTTCACATTTTAAGAAGTTTTTCTTTTTAAAAAAATAGGCCTGACAGGCCTCGCTAGAAGCAGAAACATGGGAAGAGAATATTTGGAGGAGCCTTTCAAAGGCATGTGGGAGAGTTGACTTTTAATGGGATTTGGATGGCTCACTCCCTCTTCTGCTTTTGAAAATCTTCCCCATTGTCTCCAAGAAGGTCAGCAGTGTGATCTTTGGGGAATAAGCAGTAGCTGTCAAGTTAACATAGACTGCTTAATTAATCTTCTTCCAAAAATATCTCTGGGATAACTAATTCCAGTCCCATTAAAGAAAAATAATAAATCCAAATAGCCTCCTAGGTGTTCAGTTTTAAAGAAGCTTCATGTGAGACGAGTCACTCATTTTCTTTTGGGAACTTGCAAACGTAAATTGTAACAAGAATATAATCTAACATTCCTTTCCCCACTTACTCACTAGATAAGATAATGGGAAAGCAAGCTGAATAGTCTTCGTGGGATGTAACACAAACGGCCTACTTAGGGTAACCAGACAGCAAGTATGAAAAATTGGGACTGGAGTGGTGGTCGGGTAATAGGGTCCTATATGAGACAAAGCCCCTAATATCAGGATGTCTGGTCACCCTAAGCTACTAGTTCCTGAGCTTTCCTAGAGTCCAACATATGCTAGAAAGCTCTTTATTCTTCCTATGAGGTGTGTGGAAGCATTCGCACTATAGATTTATTGTGCCAATGGAGTGTACAACAAGCCTCAAAAGTCATAATTCAGGGGTTCCTAAGCTGCACAAATCCATTTTAATGAAGTATTTCCTGCCGGGACCCCAGAAAGCAAGGATGCCACCATTTTGTAGCGCAGAAGGTGTTCTCTGCACAGCGTAACCTCGTATGCATTGTATGTGTGATGTCCCTAGTATGTTGGCAACTTCCATTTTGCTCCTCACCATGTGACCTTGCATGTATGGTGCATGTCCAGTCACACCACATTGAGGATGCCAGTTTGCTCTGCAAAATGGAGTCCTCTACACAGTGTTGCCTGGGGCATGCACAGTAACCATTTTGTAGAGCAAAATGGTGTCCTCCATGCAGTGTGACTTCACACACACCGTATAGGAGAGGTCACACTGTGCAACACAAAATGATGTCCGCACAGTAGGGATTGCCGCGATCCCATCTGCTGAGGGTGTGACCCCATTTGAGGTCACACCCTGAAGTTTGGAAACCGCTGCCATAATTCCTGGTTTGTAATTGTGTGGCTACTCAGCTTGTCTATGTTGTGGTAAAATACCGTAAAATGTCTACATCATGCTCCAGTGATGGAATTCTTATAAGAACATGCAATTGAAATATTAATGACAAAAAATTAACTCATATGACTAGTTTAGAATAGGCATCTAAGGGAAAGCCTTCATATTAGCATATTTAGTCTAATCTTTTTGCCTGAGGAATCCTTTTCAAAGGAAGTAATGGAAGCCCCATTACCTGCCACATTTAAAACTATGCTGGACAAAATGTTAGTAATAAATGTAATCCTGCACTGACATGGAGAAAGAGAAAATGATCTAATAGGCCTTTTAATTTATACATTTTACAGTTCTCAGAGTTTGTCTGTTAATGAAATAATTAGAGTTGAAAGGTATTCTACCCAATCTCCTATTTGTTACTACTCTATCCAGCAAAAAGAACGAGGAGTACTTGTGACACCTTAGAGACATACAGTTTATGAACAAACTTTTTCATTATTAATATAGGGACAGATTGCCCTTCCCCACCCCCTTTTACACTGGTCAGCAGTTAGTAACCAAACAATGGTAACACATGTTGTTAGGCCAAATTCTGTTCTCACATACA
Source organism: Trachemys scripta elegans (assembly GCF_013100865.1). NCBI lineage: Eukaryota > Metazoa > Chordata > Testudines > Emydidae > Trachemys > Trachemys scripta. The sequence continues at coordinate 105,124,900 of NC_048298.1, read as the reverse complement.
GTTGTGCAACCCCCAGTATACCAAAGCAACCCCAGTTAAAGTTAATGGGATCATATTGGTTGTGACGGGGCAAGGCCAGATGGCTATAGAAAAGTAGTGGGAGATAGATATATTAGCCCCAGGTTAAACAAATCCCTGGTACCATGATAACTAAATGGCAGCTGCTCCAGGTCAATTAAGACACCTGGGGCCAATTAAGAGCTTTCCAGAAGGTAGGGAGGATGCTAGGGTGATTGGGACACCTGAAGTCCATCAGGGGCTGGCTGAAACTAGTTAAAAGCCTCCCAGTTAGTCAGGTGGGTGTGCATGTCAGGAGCTGTGAGAAGTTGTGCTGTTGGAGAGACTGAGCTGTATACAGCATATTAGGCATAAGGAAGGAGGCCATGAGGTAAGAGTGAAGTGGAGCTTGAGGAAGTGGGAGCTGCTGTGGGGAAGTGGCCCAGGGAATTGTACGTGTCCTGTTCCTAAAAGGTCAGCTACCATAGCTAATACTGTTAGGGGCCCTGGGCTGGAGCCTGGAGTAGAGGGGGGGGCCCGGGCTCCCCTCCCTTTGCCCCCTTGATTAATCACTGAGACTGGGAGACCACAGAGACTGTAGAAGGGAGAATAGCTTCTCCTCACCTCCCTCACTGGCTTATGATGAAAATGGCTCAGTAGACTGTGACTTTTGTCTCTAGAGAGAGAAGGGTTAAGTGGAGGGTCACAGAGAGCCTCTGAAGCTAGTGAAATCCGTCAGGAAATGCAGGCCCCACGGAGACCAGGACAGAGCTTTGTCACAACTGGTGTCAGGGGTGGGATTTCATTCACAGCGTGGCAGAAGAAAGGTTTAAAAAAAGTGCACTGTGGTTTTGGATTTTTTTTGTATTGGTTTGTTTGTTTGCTTTATACCACAATGGAGGAGGTGGTAAGAGCTCTGGTACAAGCCGCAGGAGGCCACCCGGGTTCAGGCAATGGTGCAACAGGAGTCTATGCGGCTACAGCAGGAAACCAATCAATTATTAATGAGCCAGGTGACCCAGAGATGTTGGAAATTCCAGTATTTCAACATTGTTTGGGGGACAAAAAGTTGACATATCAAAACTTTTCACAGAATAAAATACTGTGGAAAAAATTTGATTAGGAAACATCAAAATATTTCAGCATTTTTGATTGACAACAAACTATGTTGACATTCCTGAAATCAAAATGTTTTGTTGAACTGACCCAAAACAATTTATTTCAAGTCAGTTTCACATTAAACACATTTCCTATTGTGCAAAGTTCCTCCTCTATCTTGGTGGGTCCTGCGCTTATTGGCAGATTTTCTTGCCTCAGAGACTCACCATGTAGGTTGGGGAACAGCCCAGAGACCTTCCCCTCTAGGAGAACCCACAGTCCAGGTCAATTGGGAGGCTTGGGGGGAACCCGGGCCCACCCTCTACTCCAGGTTCCAGCCAGGGCCCTGTGGACTGCAGCTGTCTATAGTGCCTCCTGTAACAGCTGCATGACCGCTACAATTCCCTGGGCTACTTCCCCATGGCTTCCTCCAAACACCTTCCAAACACAGGACCTTCCTCCTGGTGTCTGATAATGCTTGTGCTCCTCAGTCCTCCAGCAGCACACCCTCTCACTCTCAGCTTCTTGCGCCTCTTGCTCCCAGCTCCTCACACTCCCCCCTACAAACTGAAGTGAGCTCCTTTTTAAAACCCAGGTGCCCTGATTAGCCTGCCTTAATTGATTCTAGCAGTTTCTTCTTAATTGGCTCCAGGTGTCCTAATTAGCCTGCCTGCCTTAACTGGTTCTAGCAGGTTCCTGATTACTCTAGTGCAGCCCTTGCTCTGGTCACTCAGGGAACAGAAAACTACTCATCCAGTGACCAGTATATTTGCCCTCTTCTAGACTCCTGTACCCCACTGGTCTGGGTCTGTCACACTATTTTGGTGCATTGCCTCATGGGAGTTGTAGTTCAGGAGTCAGATGTCCCCATTCTCTCACTCTGGCTAAACTACATCTCCCATTGTGGACCATACAGCTTGTTCAGAGGGAAGCGCACATGGAGAAGTAGTCCAGTCAGGGAACAAAGCCCATAGGCGAGAATGGGGCTCAAAGTACATCGCCATGAAGCAATGATTCAAAACACATTTTGGGTCAGTTTAACAAAACAAAACATTCCAATTTCAGTTTAATACATCCAAAACTAAATATTTAATTATCAATTTCCTATTGGATAACTGGAAAAATCAAAATTTTTCTGACAGAAAAGGAGCTGGCTATGCCGGGTCCATGCCACACAGAGGTTACCCTGCCAAAAAAATCCCCATTTGTCTGGATTTGTTGGGTTTAAAGGCTTTTTGCACAGCTGGAGTGGTTCCTAGGGGCAATACTGTAGGAGAAAATGTGGCCCAATATCTTAGTTTCTATAAAATTTTCAATGATGTTTTATTTATAAATTTGATCATGCTTGACAAAAATATATCAATACATTATACCCCTGTATGGATGCTCTCATTCAGAAGTAAAGTGGCCTTTGTCTACTCATGCTACTAGGGCAATAGAGTCCATCTGAAAGATGTTAATAGAATCTATTGGAATTTCTACTAAATAATTCATAAATGGTACTGGCTCCCTAAAAATATATTGAAACACTTATTTGTCCTGCTTGCAAGCTCAAATGGAATTGCATCACCTAGCTATTCATAGGTCTTGGACACTGGGAAATATCAGCTGCTTTAAATAGCTACCTCCATATTTCACTTTAGTCAGAGAAATGAATTAAGTGCATTTAAATGTTTTCCTCATCATATACACTAATTAAATGGCCATTGCACTATCAGGACCACTCTATAATCATTAACTCTTTCTTCATATATAATAGTTTGATTCAATTTTCAATTATCGACGTAAAAAGAGAAGTGACGTACAGTGAATAGTCTGTCCAGAATGGAAAATGTTGCAAACTTTCTGTAGAAAGAATCACCTGTATAGATCTGAATTATTAAGAATGCATTTCTTGGGTACAATTGCATGTTACATAGATGACATAATTAATCCAGTTTTCTAAGCAGGAAGACTAGTGCATATTAAAAATCTCTCTCATGCACATTGTATAATTTAAAAGATATTTCTCCAGAGCTGCTAGTCATTGATGTAGGATAGTTGTTATTTTAGCTAGAGAAATAGATTTTATCTTTGTAATAATTTCTTAAAGTAGTTATCTATCATGATGACTCTCAGTAATTAACTTTCCTTAAGATCAGATCTCTCATTGACAAATTTCCTACCATATATTTGGTGTGACTGGAACATAAGGGGTGTGGTAGGTTAAATACTGATACTATGGCAATTCTTGTGATTATCTCACCCTGGATTACCTTGATTTTACATTCACATATGATTTGAAAAAGTGTACTAGACTTGATGGTGCAGCTTCAGTGCTTATTAATTGCATAACTGCTGCAAATGTTCAAGCGATGGGAAATGTTATTTAGCAGTTGAATTCTGAAATCAGGCGACTGAAAAATATTCTCATTTTTGCCACATTCTGGGTTGGAAATGGATTGTTTAGTATGTATATATACCACTGCCTCTAATGGTTATTCTACAGAAAATGAAAGCCTTAGCATGAAATCATAGCCCTATTAAAGTCAATGGCAAAATTCCCTTTGATTTCAATGGGGCCAGGATTTCACCCATATAGTGAAGTTCTGTTTCTTTGGAAACAAAGGTCCTTACATTCTATCCCCATTTCTTTTTTGCATGGTTTGATGCCTCTCCCTTGGCTCTGAATGGTTTGAGAATGGGTGAGGACAAGGGAGCACAGAGAAGGAAAAGAGCAACAAGGGGGGTAAGAACAACTGGCATGACCTAAGTTTCCCCAGCCCTCTTACAAAAGTGCTACCCTGGTGGTCCTGCTGCTGAGGGGCAATTTACACCACACACCCAACATGACCTCCTAATGAATTACCTGATCCTACACACATTTTAGCAACTAGTAAAGCTTCCATTGATTTAAATGGTGTAGGCTCCAGCCCCAAACTGGCAAAATTATACACGTAGGACAAAATAACAAATGACTAGATATTATAAAATCATATAACTCATTCAAAGATTCAATTTCAAATGAACTAGTAATTTATTTTGCTCTTTCCATATTGTGACAATTTGGGAAATCTGTCCATACAATTGATCAATTCTAGTTGATGTGAAGTTATGAAATTTCTGTATCATGGATTGCCTCTACGTCCATGTGTATCCACCATTGCTGGCAACGGTGTGCCGTACCCACCAGACTAGGGGCAATGGAGAGTACTTAACTTTAAAGAGTATACTTGGACCAGTCAATACATAGGTTGGGTATAGCTGGGAGAAGCCATTTCCTTCAGCTTATCTGTAGGGGGCTGGGGTTTGGAGAGTTGAAATTCCCCAAGCAGGACAAAGAGACAGAGGTGACAAAGCAGGAGGGAAGATTCAAGGAGCCACACAAGAAATTTTGGGCAGGAGAGGGGAAGGGGATGAACCGGCTGAGGTGAGAGAAGGCATAGTGGGGAGAAATGACTCCAGGTTTCAGAACCCATGTCATTCTCTGGATGGGCCCAGATAGCTCTGACCACAGCCCAACAAATGTTCTAGAGTGGCAATGAAGCTGAAGCAGGGAAATGAATGTGGGGTTTATTATTTTTTGTATCCATCTGTGTATTTTTTTCATGCTTTTAAAGAAAGATCAATAGTGTGCTAGAATACTGTGCACCGTGTCTGTACATGTCATGTGTTACACCTTCCATTTGGCCTTTTGAGGAGCTAAACCAGAAGGCTCACACCTTCAGGTGGAGATCTGAGAAACAGTGTGTTTAAGCTATTGGGGTAGTATCACAATCCTGGAGGAAATCCAGACTAGTGAGGGGCTGTGTCACCACCTGCCCTGCAGCTTTGGGTGCCTCACAATGCTTTGGTGCTGTACACCCAAACTGGTCCCCTCAGAAACAACCCGCAGGCCACATCCTAAGTATCTGCATATATTGGAGCTTGCCGTCAACACTCTGTCTTCCATCCACCTTGAAAAGAACAGGAGTACTTGTGGCACCTTAGAGACTAACAAATTTATTAGAGCATAAGCTTTCGTGGACTACAGCCCACTTCTTCGGATGCATCCACCTTGGTTATCACTTGCATGTTGATCCCAACACACTCCGAGCCCCAGATTTTTCCTCAAAAAGTGTGTTCTCCTGGACAGTCCAGATCTTAGATATCTGTTGCCCCCTGTAAAAGGTCAATATATCTAGAGTAGAATAGTATATAGAAATGCTATGGCTCTAGAAAATACAGATTTTCCAGTTTAATCTTTACACAACGTAAATATGAAACTAACTTATCTGAAAAAATGTAGTTTTCCTAAAGTTATTTGATAGAATAGTTAGCATGTCTGCAGAAGAAATCTGAGGAAAGTAGGGGATGCAAATGATAATAGAGAGAAAAGGATGGAGGACAGGAAGAGAAGAGAGGGAACAGGGAAAAGAATTTTATGTGTGATTTGAAAAAATGGGATTTAAGGAAAACAGGGTATTTCAAAGACCAAACAAATTCCTTTTCTGTACCCTAAGTAAGAGACTGAAGTAGCTGGGAACTGTTGACATAGGTGCCCATGGAGAGGAAAAAGGCAGAAGTTCAAAGAATTGATACTTGTGGCAAATTAATTCTTCAGTATTTATGAGCTGTCTCTGTACCTGCTCTAACACTGATTAATATCTTTAAAAGAGCTGTAGTAAAAAATGCAAAACCACACAACATTTAAATTTAATAACCAGTTTCTTGATGATCTTTTATACTATTCAGTAACCATCTGTACTTTTTGGAAAGTTACGTACATATATTTAGGAATTAATTTTTTCTTTTTAACTTACTGTGTAGATTGCAAGAAAGAAAAGAAATGTGAAAAACGAAGAAATGTAAAACAGCACAAATATTCTATAGTAACTAATGATTTTAGGTGCCTCCGTTTCTTGGTTGCTAAATCTGAGACACTTTAAAGGGGCCTCATGTCCATAAAATTTTGAAAATCAGGCTACTTTAATTTCCCATAACTCTTGATTGTTATGGAGCTTGAATGGCAGATTGATAAGGACCTGTACTATGGACTCATAGGTCTGTGTTGAAACAAAAAACATCTTCCTAGAGTAATACAGAATTAGAATAAGGTTACCGCTATGTGATAAGACTTATTTACTGTGTTTTGATTTATTACCATATGGTAATTTTTTTCATGATAAATTGATTCCTATAGGCCCTGATTCAGGAAAGCAGTTAAGCATGTGCTTAAGTCCATCCCTATTCAGGAGTGATCTTAAGCATGAGTTAAGTACTTTCTGAATACCTAGCTCTTATAACACACTTTTTGTCAGCAGATCTCAAAGAGCTTTATAAAGCTGGTAAGAATCATTATCCCCATTTTACAGATGGGGAAACTGAGACACAGGGTACTAAAGTGACTTACCCAAGGTCACCCAGAAGGCCAGTGGCAGAATTGGGAATAGAACCCAGGTCTCCTGAGTCCCAGTCCAATGCTCTATTCACTAGGCACCAGCATGTCCCACATGCTCTCTTGAACTGGGTTGTAAACACCTTGTAAACACTTTTATTTTACCCCCTTTATTTTACCCTCTGTAATTTCTTATTTTTAATTTTGATTAATAAAACATACATGTATAATATAGTCTGGTCTGTTCTTCAGCTAAGCAAGTGAAAGTTCACTGAATACATAAGACATATGGTATGGGAAACTGGTTAATTAAAATGACTTAACCAATGTGTCTCAGGCCCCAATTCTGCTAAGAATTCTAGACGTTGTTAATTTTGTGAATGTGAGTTGTCCCCACTGAAGTCGATAGAACTATTCACATGGGTAAGTTTGACAGAACTGGGCCCTTTTACTGTATCTACCCTAATGTTCTCACAAACCATTCACTATCCGGTTATATTGAATCAAAATATATTCATGCATCAAATAAGATGTGTGTTGATATGTTTCTAAGTAAAGCCGGTTGAAATTTTTGGTCAACAAATTTTCCCATCAGAAAGTGTGGTTTGAGTTTTCCCATTACATTTTTCATGTCCAGATGGGAAAATCAGAACAAGATAAAATATTTTGGGTTCTGAAAACCAAATTGAAATGACATTTTAAGCTGAAATTAAATTAAAATGATTGCTTATTTTCCGACCAAAAATATTTTTTAATTTCATTTCTAATTGTCCTGAGGAAACCCATAATTTTCTGGCATGAAATTTCTGGTTTCCCAACCAGCTTGATAGCCTTGGAGTCTGCGGTACTTATATTGACTATATAACTTCTATTGACAAAACTAACAACTTGAACTACTCTCTTCATTTAAAATATTAATAATCTATACTAGCTTTCTTGTAATTCACCGTCCATGCTGATGCACCAGGGTAGCTATGTTTAATGGTTTAACTCTGAAATGTCATGCTGGCTTCTAGGAAAGATATATTTAATCTCCCTTGTGCATCAGCAGGTACTGTAACTCGTTATCTACAAAATTCCACATTAAATTGTTTTTCTTTTTGTACATTAGCATTGCTTTCATTTAAAAGTAATTCTTAATTTAGGGAATACTTACCATAAATATAGAGCTGGTTAGTATGTTAACAAGATCAGGAAAAAATGATGATGTAACCAAAAGGAGATCCTTTTCCTTAGGTTTTCCTGAAGTTAATAAAACATAGGATTAGTCTGTATAGAAGAGCTATGGAAAATCCTAACAGTATCCAGTGTCCCAGAGAGAAGTCGGTGAACATTATAAGGAAGTCCTATCACTGGAGTCAGAGAACAAAATCAGATTAGTGTGAAAATAAAAGGTAGCACATTGCAAGGTGTCACGGAGTATCAGGGCCCTGCACCCCCGGCTCCCTGCGATTCACCATGACTCTCAGCCAGCCAGTAAAGCAGAAGGTTTATTTGGATGACAGGAATACAGTCCAAGACAGGTCTTGCAGGCACAGACAACAGGGACCCCCTCAGTTAGGTCCATCTTGGGGTCCCCGGCCATCCCAGCCCAGCCCCCCTTGGGGGGTCAGAGCCATCTCTGCCTCCCAGCCATCTCTCCAGCCTGCTTCCAGCACACTGCCTTCAGCGACCCCTCCCACAGCCTTTGTTCAGTTTCCCGGGCTCAGGAGTCACCTGGCCTTCAAACCCTTCCTGGGTTCTCATGTTACACACTCAGGAATGCGCCCCGGGCAGATCCCATCCTCCAATGCAGACTATCCCAGCACACTCCCCTGTCAGCATTCACAGACCACAGTGAGAACAGGCCCAGTTCGTCACACAAGGATGCAATCTGTTCACCTCTTCTTCAATCCAGGGTGTGATTTAAATGCGAAGGCAGGAAGAGGAAAGAGAAGGATTTAAAGCGATAACCAAAATGTTGGAATATTCTTCTAGGTCAGCGTTTCCCAAACTTTTTTGGCCATGGAACACTTTTTAGCCTATTACGGAACACTTATAATATTATTTTGTAGTCGTTTGGTTTTCAAATAAAAAATTGTGTTATTTATGATCAAATATATTTTATTTTATAAAACAAAGCAAAAATACAAATTTAAAATAGCTTGAACTAACAATTTCTAACTGGAAAGTGCGTATAAAGTAGTACAAAAATCAAATGCAAGAGTCAAAATTAAAAACAGTGTTCTCCTTTAAAAAAACTGTTTTTTATATATACACAAACACCAAACAAATTAGATTTTTACTAGGAAAATCTATTTTTATAAACAGAAATACAAATTTGGATTTAATTTGCATTTTTCTATCACAAATTCGCTTAATATTAGGAATAATCCTGGAAAGTTGAATCCTCATGTCGGGTACAGCATCAAGTCTATTCCTATATTTGGTTTTTGTTGCAGTATAATATGAAAATCCTGTCTCACACAAATAAGTTGTAGCAAAAGGAAGGAGCACTCGAACTGTACGTTTACTCACATTAGGGTACTCTTCTATTAGGCTGCTCCAAAAATTATTCAGCGGAAGATCCTTAAACTTTTGTTTCAAATCAGAGTCAGAAATTAAGTCAGTTAGGCTTTCATAATCGTGTGCAGTAAAGCCGATTGATTTGGCTGTAATTACAAATGGATTTCGAACCCAAGCATTATCATCAGTAGTTGTAGGAAAATATTCTAATAAAGAGGTCTGCAAGTCACGTAAGTGCTTTAAAATGGTGCTGGAAACTTCTCCATGGACTGTAGAATTTATTTCAGTCAGAAATTCATGTACTGTAGGGAAGCAGTCAAAGTTATTCTGTTCTACAGAAGATGCCCAGAATTCCAGTTTCTTTTTTAATGACAAAATTTTATCCATTATAGTAAAAATGGTCACATTCTTTCCTTGCAGCGACAGATTAATGTCATTTAATTTTACAAAAATATCTGCAAGGTACTGTAGTGGAAATTGCTCAGGCCTAAACTTTGATTGACTCAGGCCTGAACTTTGGTTCAGACCTGATCATTAGTCAAGTTAATTGGAAGAAGGGTTTTTTTTTTTTTTTGAGAGCGGGGGTTTTTGAAGGCAGGGTGAAGGAAAAGTACAAAAGCAGAACTATCTATAATCACCAGGCTTGTGATTCATAACTGCCCACTGCTAGTGTTAGGGGAAGCTTGTAACCGAAAAGGGCAAACTGCAAAAAAACAGGAAAGCTGGCTGTGCTGTTTTCCCTTTTATGGAAAATTTATTCCAATTATGGCAATAATGTTAACAAGGAAGTGTGTATTATTAATTGTGTTTTTTTGCTATAAAAGCTGTTGAAAAATCTGTATTCGGGGGGGACTGCCAGTTCGCTGGTAACCCCCCTTGCGTGCTTGTAAATAAAGGGACCTCAGGCAATTCTGATCCAAACACAACGCATGGTAGTTTTTTCCACAACAATACGCAAATCTCATTAGCCATGAGGAATTTGTCAGACAGTCATTAAATTTTTGTCCTGAATTATCTGAAGTAAAGAATACCAGTAGTTCACTATGAAGCTCAAAAAGCCTCACAAGCACTTTTCCTCTAGATAGCCACCTCACTTCCGTATGTGAAAGAAGCGCTTTGTGCTGACTACCCATTTCCTCACACAAAATTTTAAATAACCTGGATTGAAGTGGTCGAGATTTGACAAAATTGATAATTTGTACTGCTTCATCGAGCACAATTTTCAGATATGCTGGTATTGTTTTTAAGTGCAAGTGCTTGTCTGTGTAGAACACAATGGCTCTTAGGGCTTTCAGGTGCCATACTTATGATTTGCATTACAGCTCCCTTCATCTTCCCAATCATTGCCCGAGCACCGTCAGTACATACATCAATACATTTTCCCCAACTAATTTCATGCTTTCTGATAAAATTGTGGTTGAATATTTCTTCTCCAGTTGTGTTGCTTTGCAGAGATTCACGTAAGAGAAGGTCCTCTTCAATAATATTATTAAATCTATATCGGACAAATACTAGTAGCACAGCAAGTCCTGAAACATCAGTGGACTCATCTAGCTTCAATGAAAACTCATGGCAAATTTTCAGTCGGCAAACTAGCTCTTTTTCTATGTCATCGGCAAGATCTTTAATACGGCGTGCAACAGTATTATTTGACAACTGTACAGCATCAATTTTTTTTACCAGACTGCTTGCTCAACATTCACATTACAATATTTTTCGTGCAAGGCTTGATAAGCGTTTCTCCAATAGCGTGAGCTTCTCCGGCAAGCGCTATACAGTAACTTACTCGATAAGATGCCTCTGTTGCACTTTTGTTGTCTGTTTTAGCAATTTTAATCATCGAAAGTTTACAAGTTCCAAGTGAGTCACACTTCCTCTTGAAAAAACTGATATCTTTGTCTTGGTATTCAGCATGCTTGGTTTCCAAATGCCTACAAAGTTTAGCAGGAGCCAATGAACTGTTTGCTTGTATTTTGTTGCACACAATGCACTGTGCATCAGGAACATCTTTATTTCCAAACACGTAAAACTGAAAGACAAATAACTTTCATCATACTTTCGTTTCGGTCTTTTAACACCTGCTTCTTGTTTTTTTGATATACTTCGGTGGAAATTCTTTCACTTTGGATAACTCACTAGTACTGACAGATTTTTCGGCAACAAAAGACTGCGATTGTTCATCCTCACTTTGAAGTGTCTCAATATTTTGCTCGCTTATTTCGGCCATAGTTAGAGTACCAGAAGAACTTGCTTTTCATTTCAAAGTTCCTTCTTTTAGCTACAAATCCACGGTGATTAGGTTTAGTAACAATATTTAGAAATACTGATTTTTGTCAAATTTTGTTTGTCACAAATATTTATATTGTTTCGAGGGAAGCTAGTTTAGTTGTGCTTATCGCACACACGGTAAAGACCCACAGGTTTGAACGTGTTGAGTGAATATGTTATATTCAACATAGCATAAAGAGAATGGTGTGTGCATACCGCTGCAGTTCACGCAGCCTCAAGCGGAAGGGGTATGACGTCACTAACTGAAACGTGTCCAAAAGGGGTAAATGTCAACATACTTGCGTGCCCCGTTCTCTTTACGCCATGATTTTCAATACGAGATCTATCAATAACTGGAAAAAGAGTTTTATGTTAAATTATAGTCAGTCAAAAAGAGTTGTAAACTACGCTTCAAATATGCCAAATTTAAAATTAAAGACCCTTTTTTAAAATTATGATTCTTTCACGGAACACCTATTCACATCGTGCGGAACACCAGTGTTCCACGGAACACAGTTTGGGAAACACTGTTCTAGGTATTTATGATCCACTGGTCAGTTCAGTATGTATCTAAATGCAAACAAAAATTATGGGCCTGGCTTAGAGCCCTTTGAAATCAATGATAGTTCCATTGATTCCAGTCAGAGCCCAAACGAGCAGACAAGTAGACATTGGCCAACATTTTCAAAATTCAAAATTAAGCTACTAAATCTATTCCTAGAAATAGACATAAGTCGCCTGATTTTTCAAAAGTGCAAAGTACTGAGTAGCTTGAACAGGCTCCTTTGGTCAATATCCGGTCCTGAAAATCTTGGCTCTAATGAATTCAATATGAGCAGATTTATGCACAAAATAAGCTGGCACCAGTCATCATTTTTATCTCTGCCTCCTTTTTAATTTTTTTTAAATTTATGCTTCTATGTTTCTTTAATAAGGGGGAACCAAAACTACTTAAGGTGCCAGAACAAACAAACAAACAATCTCTTCCCCACCATGAAAAAAAACAACGGTATGTCAATGCATTCCTAGGGTTGCACAGTTAAAATCAGAAAGATGGCTTCACAGCACAGTGAAAGATTGAAGAGAAAGTGCATGTAAGTGTGTGACCCAGAGGCACTTGAGTAAGAAGCTTATTACCAAACCAACAGAGTGAATTCCAGTGATGCAAAACTAATTATATGTGGGAAAGCTATTAGCAAATTGCAGCTGCAGACATGACACCACTCAAACCCTGGAAGAAATCTGCTTGCAGGGTTATGAAGAGAAATGAGTTGAGTATTGCTGCCTTGGATAAACACACACACAGATTTTTCTTAATACGGTAATATATTTTGACTTTTTCTCTATATTTATGGGATCAGAGTAAGTGACATTTAAATTATTTTTGAACAGCAACATGTAGTCTCCTAACAGTTTTTTTCCTGAGTACAATATCATTTTGCAGCACTGGGTTTCACTCTACCAGTCTGGAGGTAATAAATAGTAGGCCTCTCAGATTTTTTTTTTTTTTTTTTTTGGTAAGTTCTCACACCTAAATAATTTTCCTTTTGGGATTTCTGTTCAAGCTTCCCTAGCATCTCTTTGATACAGCCACCAACATCTGGTTACAGAACCTGGACATTGAGCTCTGATGACTGCATACAAGAAAGAGACTGAGGTAAAAATGGAATCATGTGGGATGCTGCAGAATTGTAGCTATCAAGCAGCCTGTTTCCATAAAAATCTTTCCTGTGAGGTTGGGGGCAGCCGTGCAGTTACTGGAGAGATCTTCCAGAGATTCAGTAAGTGAGAGAGGCCCAGCTGGCTGTCTCCCAAGATATTTGTGGGAGAGAGGAGGGGTTGCAGGCAACCAGCCATTCTCAAAAAGACTGCCAGGAAGGGGAATATGAATTCACATGGGAGCTCTGTTAGGCTCTTTCCAATTCTTTCTGTTTCCATAGTGCTTGTGGTATGTTCCCTTCTGAGCTGTGACATCTTCAGTATTGTGGTATATTGAAAACTATTAAAACTATGATATCACTTTAAATTCTCAGGTTTCAGAGTTGCAGCCGTGTTAGTCTGTATCCGCAAAAAAAAAACAGGAGTACTTGTGGCACCTTAGAGACTAACAAATTTATTAGAGCATAAGCTTTCGTGGACTACAGCCCACTTCTTCGGATGCATATTTCTATATGCTCTAATAAATTTGTTAGTCTCTAAGGTGCCACAAGTACTCCTGTGGTTTTTTTGTTTTTGTTTTTGTTTTTTAAATTCTCAGGGGCTTTTCTGGTCCAGCTTGCAGGCTGGAGTGCCCTATGGGGAAGCGTGTAATCCGAGTCTTGCAGCAGTCAATCTGCAGCCAGCCAGCCTACCGTAAGGTGGGGTAAGTTGTGCTTCTGTGTTTTAGAGAGCAGCCTGCTTTGTCTCTTTCTGTTTTGGGGTTCTTGTGTTATCATTCTGGAGTCTAACAAATAAAGTAGTGTTACATTAACCTTCCAAACAGAGTATTCATGTTTTTTATCTAACTTTGCTGAGTGTATGCCACGAATATAACAAATATTGTCTCATTTCTCCCACCATAACTGCCAGTTCTCGCATCTTCTTGTTACCATATTGCCAAAACCATCATTCCATACCAATTTCCCTCTGCCCAAATACATACATTTTCACAGTCTCTTTTACAATGAATATTCATTCATTTAATACTACACACTTGCTGCCAAATATCCTTGGAGAATGTGAAGTACTAAAGATAGCATAAAGCAATGACAAGTGGCAAGAATATTGCCTTTTCCTACATAACTCTGAAGGGGTGTGGGTGGGGGTGCGCGCACCTGCTTTCCATGGATTGAAATGAAAAGATGCCAGCCAACTGCCATGGAGGGTCAGCCAAGCAACATGCATCCTCTGCATTCCCACTAAAAATCTCTGATTCAGAACAAATCACTTGTCCTGCTAATTCATATTCAAAACATGTTTCTACTTTAACAGAGCTTTGCAAAGAGAATTTGAGACAAGTTTGCAAATCAACCCTCTCTTTGGCGTCTTGCAATAAAGCAGCTAATTGCCTAATCTCTTAAAATATAGCAGCTACCATTTTGCTTTTATATTAGATTAAGGAAAGTGAATTCTAACACTTGAAACAGATCGTACAAACCCATATAGCTCTATCTAGGTACCTATATGGCCTGCATCCCTGGAGGCCTGTCTTGCCCTCTATGTATGTTTCCCATCTGTTCAATTGTCTCTGGACATAATCCAGATGCCCCTTCCCTGTAAGATGGCAGAGGAGAGCAAAAGCAGTAGGAAATCAGGCAGAGGCAGGGGTAGAGATAAAACTGGAATGCCTCTGTGACCCACAATTGTTTCCTTGTGTGTGAATTGCTCCAGAACTCAGACTTTCCTCTGCTGCTCAGTCATCCACAGGCCAGTCAGAGATAGGTGAAGGACATCATGTTTTTGGAACCTGCCTTTTTCCCCATGGCAGCAGGAGCTCCTGCAAGCACCCCTGAACCTGTGGTATCCACGGACTATGGAGCAGTGTTTATGGCTAATACTTTATAGATTTCCCAAGCTGCACTATCTGCAGCACTTTGAGAAACCTCTCCCCCTTGACATGAGGGAAAGGCAACTCATGAGGCTTTCACCTTCTAGAAGTTACCAGTTAACCTGTTCCCTTCTCATCGGTTTCACATAAGATGAGGAGCTCAGGCTCACTGGCAGGACAGTATCAGGTTCAGCCTTTTTAGGGGGGGGGAAGCCCATATTATCGTTGTTTCCCTGCTAGATGCATTTAGCTAGGACTTACGAATCTATCATAGTGACACAAGTCTTTCTATACTCACTTAGAGTGGCCTTCTTGTTTTAAAATGGTCTCCTTCCCAAATCCATCCATTCCTTTTCATGTTCCAAGCATTCAGTCAAATACTCTGAACTACAAACCCAGTGGTTGCAGGGAAAAGCTTGAAATTGTGACCTAAGTTTACCCTGAAGGCTCAAAAAACAAGAAGACAAATTAAAACAACCCAAAACGTACTTGTTTGGCTAAACATCATGAACAAATTTCAGAGTAGCAGCCGTGTTAGTCTGTATCCGCAAAAAGAAGAACAGGAGTATCATGAACAAAATGTAATCTCATGACATCATGTGGCCTGATTTTTTTTAACTTTGGGGTTAACAGAAATTGAAACCATATGAAATAGGCTTACGAAATATGGGTTTCATCTTTTTGAGCTTTTTCTATGAGTGTTGAATAATGTTGTTCATTGTTTAGTTACTGTTGTTGTGTAAGCCAGAGTTCAAAGTAAAAAAATAAACAAATCTGCCAGGTTTGTGATTCTCTGCAGTATATTAGACCATCTGTTAGGCCCCAGTCCTGCAAAGACTTGGGCATGTGCTTAACTCTGACACTTGACTTCCATGGGACTACTCGTATGTAAAGTTAACCACCTGCCTCAGTCTTTGCAAGATTGGCGCCTTAGTCTTCCAAATGGGTCAGTGATACATATTTTCCTCTGGAAAGAAGGGTGCCATATGGGCCCACATGCCTTCTGTGTAAGCCCTCATTTTATTTTGTAAATATCAAAACAAACACCACATGTTCTGTACTGAATGTTAGGACAAAAATCGAATGTGCCACAAGTTTAAGGGATAATGCCCATAAATCTTGCACCTGTCCTGAACACTAAATTCACTTAATATAAACATAATATAATTTTCTTTATTATGTGTGTCCTGCATTCGTTATAATAATGTTTGTTTAGCAGGATGCATTTGGAAGAAGCCTACAATCAAACTAGATGCTTATGTTAGGTTATTTCTATCTAAAAAAATCAGCTACAATTGTGCCTTATTTATTAACCAAATTAGTTTCTTGTGAAAATCTCCATTTTTCTTTATCAATAATTGCTGCCTTTAAAGGTTTTAAAAATACAGATGTTCGATATATAATTGTGATAACTGTTGGTCAAGCAAATACTAAATTATATAGAAAAATAATGTTTTGGATGCAGGCATGCTACAGATTCTGGATTTTTGATTTAGACTTAAAGAACCTGATTAAACACCAATCCAAACTTTTCAATAAGTAGTTATTTAAAAGGTTGATAAATTGAAGAAGGTAATGCTCCTTTTGAAGGGATATTAAATGCAATTTATTTCCTCTTTCTTCGTTTCATAGATTTTTTTTTTTTTTTTTAAGGCCAGAAGAGAGCTATTAGCTCATCTAATCATACTTCTTTTCCTGGTCATGCGTAGCAATGCAAGAAGAGGCATGGGAAGTAAATGTTCCATCTGTGAATGAATTCTGTATGTCTGCTTGCTCCAAAGACATTGACTGGCTAAAGCTGAATACTGGATGCTGACTTTATAGGTCTGCAATAAATTTCATCCCTCTCACCTCTTCCTGGTGGTAAACCAGATCAGGAAAAGTGGGCCCATGCTAAGGTTCCAATAGTTTTAGATGAAATGGTTTAAAAACTTTAAAAAATTAGAAATTAGTTAGATTTCAGAGTAGCAGCCGTGTTAGTCTGTATCCGCAAAAAGAAGAACAGGAGTACTTGTGGCACCTTAGAGACTAACAAATTTATTAGAGCATAAGCTTTCGTGAGAAGTGGGCTGTAGTCCACGAAAGCTTATGCTCTAATAAATTTGTTAGTCTCTAAGGTGCCAAAATTAGTTAGAAAATTTCTCCCTCGAAGACAGGCCCTAGGACTTTAAAATAGTAATGAATATTTAAGAATCCTTTCTGATCCTCTTTGCTGCCTTGGGCTCTTCTGTAGTCTAGGGTTCTTTGTAGAACATGGAAGTTGTTCCTAGCCAAGGGCCTGATCTTGTGACCATTGAAGTCACTGAAAAGACTTCAGCTGACTTCAGAGGAATTGTGTCTGGCCCCATGAGCACAAAGCTTGTGGAAAACAACATTTAAAACTGAGGAGTTAGTTTAGTTACATATCTGTCAGATTCTTTATTATTATTATTTTATATTTTTTCCTACATCAGGCATCACCTTTATTCTTGCTGCTTTTTGTCTGTAACTATCACTGTACTATTGTTTTGCCTTGCCATTTTTTTTCTTAAAATAATTTTAATGATTTCCACCCAACTCCTCATTACATCTGAATTTGCTTGGCTCCTCTATGTGCTCTTCTTTTCCATAGTTTCCCGCTAACCTCTTCAGTTTTATCCTGCTCTTTCCTTTTTGCCATTTTATATTCTGTCACGAGAGCTATGCTCATTAGTATAATATAATTTCCCTTTCATTCATTTTTGTCTGAAGCTTCTCTTAACATTCCCCAGAAATGTTTTTACTTAACATTCTATGACTCCTTCTACTACACTACACTTTTCAAACATGTTCTTGAATTATATTTTCTCCCCAGTGCCCTCTTTTTATGTAGGCTGGGAACTTAGAGCATGCTGCAAGAGCATCTTGTGTACATGTAATGCCCCAGGAAGGTGCAGGCTTGTCAGCTAGGGAGTGTGAAGTCACTTGTGTATCCACTTATTCAGCACAGGCCATGGTAGTGCCTGTTTCCTCCACTGGCCTGCAGCCTGCTTCAATTTCGATCTGCAGGGAACCACATATCCTGGTGAGAGGACTGTTTAGTCCCCATACCTAGTCGTTCTTTGGCCACTATGCTGAGCCTGCTTTAAAGAATGCCCAATAGCAGTTGTAGGTTGTGGTCTGACTCCTGATCCTGTAAGAGGCTCTATACAGACCCCTGCACCTGGGAAGCAAATGGGACTCAGTGAGGGCACAGAGGTGTGCCCAGCTGGAACAGTTTGCAGAATCTTGCCTACACTGCAATGACCACTAGGATGTGGACTAAGACTGACTGCTCATTTCACACAGGCCACTGAGTACCCTCTAGATGGCAATGACTTTTGATAACACTGACCTGTGCTGGATTTGAGTTATATCCTATTACCAGTCCTTGAATGCTTGGCTTCCTCAAAAATCTGCACTTCATTGCAGGATCTATTGTTCCTAGCACAGAAAGTACCTGTGCCATATTCAAGGCATGTAAAGTGAAACTTCTGTATGTAAAATGGATATGATGATGATACATGCCTCATGGGAGGTTATTTAAATATCTGTAAAGTGCTTTGAGATCCTCCTATAAGATGTAATATAGAACCCACTATTAATATGAATTATTACTGTTTAAGCCTTCTAGATGGTGACTGGCTGAAATCATCACACAAGAGGAAACTAACTTTAAAGAATAAAAGTGAAGAAGAAATAATTAAATCAGATCTACCACCTCTTAATAAGATTCAGGCACAAGGGTTATGAGCTGTCAAAGGCAGAAAGCATAAAGAGAGATCTGGGCAGGGCATAGAAGTCCATGAGATGACTTATGTTTGTGCAATGAAATTATTTAAAATAGTTAGAATGCTTAGAGCTGTGCACTTTGACTATTAAGTAAATACCTGATAGCCCCAGAACTGTGGCCTAGAACCTGTGCTTAATTTGCACCTCCATGCAGCAGCCTTAACTTTTATTTTTCATGGGAAATAAGGATGGGATGGGGG
The DNA here is from genome assembly GCF_013100865.1 of Trachemys scripta elegans. Taxonomy (NCBI): domain Eukaryota; kingdom Metazoa; phylum Chordata; order Testudines; family Emydidae; genus Trachemys; species Trachemys scripta. The sequence continues at coordinate 105,106,161 of NC_048298.1, read as the reverse complement.
GTAGGGGTGTGTGTCTCAGCCAAGAGGGATCCAGTTGAGTGGATTTCCAGAAAAGATTAGACAAATCCAATGTGACTACCGTTAGTTCATGCTCCAACACCTTCTTTGATAAAGCCACCATCCGCAGAATGACATTTACAGCATCAGGTGCCCTTCTGTGATGCTTCCCATGGCAGCCAGGGCTGAGACTCACCTTGTTGCCACTTGCCTCCAGCATGGAGGAGTGTTGCCTATGCCAGTTGGGAATTCGCTCCCTAACACAATCAGCCATGCAAGCTTTCTTCACTGCCTTTGTCCTGCAGATTGACAATAGATGCACCCTTGAGTCCCTTCAAAGTGCCCCTCTGTGGTGTCCAGCCCCTGATCACTGGATACCCACAGAAATCCCAGATCCTCTGTTCCCAAAGGAACAGTGTATCCAAGTTTACCAGTTTTACCTCTTAGACCATCGGTCCTGTATATCACATAACACATGAGTTCAATTACGGCAAACAATAAGAAATTTATTTAAGAAAGAATAGAGATTTGGACAGAAACAAGTGTGAGTGATGGAAACAAACGGTTTCATAAAAAAATCCTAAACAAGGAGTCAGGCCTACACTTATTAATAGTTACCTTTCATATCTAATAAAGTAGATTCCTATCCCTAAGTTCAGTTTTTGCAGTGCTTACTAGCCCCACAGAAGTAGGATCCAGTCTTTCATGAAGTATCCCTGCTCATCAGTGAGTGGACCCAGAGTGTCTTTCTCCATCATGTGATATACTGAATCAGTCTTTTGCCTTTAATCACAGAGAGGGCGATCCCTTACTATCATTCCTTTTCACTCCCAAGTGGTTTTGATGTTTATAGTTTCTTTGATGGGTTTCCATTGACTTTTCTGGGTTGGTGCAAAGGTGGATGCTGAGCAATGCATTACATAATTGGCTAGCCAGGGAGGGTAACAACTCCCTCCCATCTGAAAGGGTCATTACCAGACATATGATTTCCTAGTGACTCACTTTCTCTCCAAGACCATAAAGGCATGATTTTCAACGTAGTTGCATTATTCCTTAAATATTACCCTTATAGACATTTTGCAATGATTGAGTATCGATAAGTTACAAGCTTTCAGGAGAGACCTCACATACTACCTTTCATGGATAAATACCATGCAAGCGGCATGTTAGGTGTAGTGAGTTTTTCGGGTCTCAGTCAGGAGATGCTTGTAAAGAACAATGAATCCTTTGCCAGTTGGCACCAATGGGCCTGTGTGTCACACCTTCCCCTCCCACTTCCCCACAAAAAAACGCAAGACCAGAAACTACCCCAAGCCAAGAAAGGGAGAAGAGCAAAGGAGTCTATGAAGTGCACTAGGGACCTTGCTGTGCCAATCTAATTAAAGTAGGAGGCATTTGGATACTATGTTGGTGGTCATCAGTACAAAATCCTAAAAGTATAGACACAATGGGCCAGATTCCATGTGCGACCAAAAGCACCCTGTGTTCCCACCCTGCACGCTATTGTAATAATCTTTGTATAAAATATGCCTTGTGAGGTATCACTTGAAGACTAATAACTCACTGGATAATAATATTGTGGTGAAATGCATGTATCAATATTATATATAAAGTTATTATTTCCCCCTGTATGTTATTTTTAGCACATGTTCAAAACCGGACAGCCCTGCATGGAAAGAACATGGAGCCTCCTTCATCACCAGACTCCATGTTGCTTCCCTCGACTACTTGGATAAAGTTTTCTTTGAAGAGTAACCTTCAGCAGAATGCACTTCAAAGGACTATAAAAGAAAGGAGCAGAGAACCTCAAGTTATCTGCTTCACCGAAGGAGACAAAGCACCTTTAGGCCTCTGGAAGAGACCCTGACTGAGGAGAAGGTCAGTCACCATCTTGCTAGAAGAGAAAGACCATCTAGAACAAAGCCTTGAACCAAAACTTGCTAGATTAAGTTTTCAATTTGTAGATGTGTGTTTTCACTTTTATTTGCTGGGAACCATTTTCTAGCTTTCTTTCTTATACCGGAATCCACTTAAAAGCCTATCTTCTTTTGTTAATAAACTTGTTTTATTTTTAATCTAAACTAACCCTGTGCTGAGTTTGAACTGAACTGTTTGGTAACATGAGTTAAAGTAATAAACTGTTAAATATTGAAAGGCCAATGAATGTTACTATCCCTCTGGTTGTTCCAGGATAGGACTAGATATTTCAGACTTCACATTTTGGGGAAAATTCAGGGCTGGGGAGAGTGTGAAGTCACCATTCTAGTTGTTAACCAAGGCTGATGGAAGCCAGTGGAAATCTGTGGTATTGCACACAGGGTCCAGGGTTCAAAGCATTGGACCAGTGCTGCCCAATAAATACACAGAGTGCATGCTTGTTGCTGACTGGGTGTCCCAGACAGAGAGCCACAGGGGAAAGGCATTGTGTGGCACTCAAAGTTACAGGGTAAGAGGTGACACAACTCGTCGTGGGTCTGGATTGCACCCCAGAATGGGACACTATGCTGCAACTGCTAGGAGAGGCAGTACAGGAGGCACAACCCAGAGAGTGAGGAGATAATGGTGGCAAATGATGGGCTATTCTGGAGGTGGAATGGCCCCCAGCATAATTAGAGCAGCCAAAGGAGTTATTCTCAATTAGGGCAACTTTCCCTCAACTGCCAGGGAGCTGCTCCACAGTCCAGAACAGCTGGAGTTTACTCCCTCTCCCACTCTTGGCTTTGCTGCATCCTCCCACCTCCACTCCTCAAAATCAAGGATTCAATGGGGAGGGGGCAGCATAAGTCTCCCTACATTGCCTGTGTCAACCCTGTGCTAGGAATCTCAGTTAAAAAAAAATTGTCACTCACCCACTGTGTGGAAATATGGCAGCAAGATGCCAAAATGTAATCCGTCAGGCCCCTCATCTCTGAGTGTGCCCAGATGGGGTTTGCGCATGTGGCGAGGAGGTGCTTGTGTATGAGACAATGAACAACCTGATTTCAGTGGCGTTCGACCAAGGCTGGAGTAGCCCTGTACATCCAGTTGCATCCATCGATTTCCAAACAGATCTTTTTCATGAACAACCATGTACTTTTTAGCTCTGAACGTAAACAGTTTGTTTTTCAATCTCTTATTGAACAATTATTCACGTAAGCTTTGCTTCTAAAGTGGCATGAGTAGAAAGTTCAAGAGAACAGCAACACAGCACTTTCAAACGCCATCAAGGCAAGGAAATTATATGCTCCCTTCCCTCCCCCCACCCATTTTATTGTTGGTGTCTTGTATCTTTCACCCTATTTTAGGAAAATATGTTGCTGGATGAAGCAAGCATGGGGTAACTGGCTTTTTGGCCTTGTTTTGATGTTTAATCACTTGAAAAAGCCTGTTACTGCTTTGTATGCTCCTTTGCTGTGAATATTCACTATTATTTCACAACTACAATTTGTTAGAAGCTTCCATGTTTGCTTCAAAGCTACTCTCCAGCTACAGAATAATGTAGCAAGGTTTGTTTGGTGGTTTTAAAAAATAACTATTGCTTTGTTTATTTATCTCATTTTTGTCTTCAAGGCAGCAGGAAATAAACACAATTTTAGTATTTTAAGCAGATGGACCATGTTGGAATAATAATATTGAACTCTAATATGTCTTGCAACAAATCTCACAAGAAGAAAAGTATCATCATCTGATTTTGAAAATGGAGAAACTGAGGCACAGAGATGACATAACTTGTCCAAAGTCACACAGCAGGTCAGTAGCAGCGCTGGGATTAGAATGCAGCTCTCCTGACTCCTAGTACAGTGCTCTGTGCACTGGACTATATTGTCCCTGGTTTTAAAGACATCATTTAAAATATAATTAGTCTTTCTCAGACAAATCACATTCTAGTTAGTAAATCTAATTTTCCTAATATTTTGAAAACAGAAGATTTTCAGAAAAACCTGATGCAATAGGTTTTAGGAGGGATTAGGACTCCATTCTTAGTTTTCAGCACTGACTTTATATGAAAATTAGAGCCACAATCCAATTTCTGTTCCGTGTATGTGTTTCTCCAGTGAAGGACCAGTCAGTTAGTCCATAACAAGCCTGTGAAAGCTACAGGCTGTGCTCTTGTCCATGTAATGGACTGGACTGAATCTCAGCTTCTATTTTTAACAGCACAGTCAGTATTGTAACCATCAGAGAAACATGCTCAAAAAGCAAAAGGGCTAGAACTACACCACAGTTTCCCAGTTTTTCTCCACTGTCAAGAGACCTAAGGAATATGTACAGGCAAGACTTCAAAATTACAGTTGGCTGCTCTTACTAAACATGGAGCATCTTAGAAATACAAACACAGGACACTGTCCTCTAAGAGTGCATGTATGCTGTGGGTATGATGTGAACAACACAGAGGTCAGTATACTACACTCTGTGTGTATTAGAATAATCTCCCTGATTTTTCAATTTATTAGACAATGAAGTGGAGAATACCAAACCTTGGGGCGACACTGTCACAGGGTCGGGATTGTGTAGGCAGGATGGCAGGCTCTGTTCTTTCCTTGCAAGGAGGAGGAAGAGAAAAGGGGCGCTTTCTTCTCAGCGGCTAAATTATTCAAACTAATGAGTGTTTCCATTCACATAAACGCACTTCCCAACGTTCAGTATGATTAGGACAGAGTTGTATTGAGACAGCCTGGGGAGACTGATGCCTCCCATAGGATATAGGATTTACCATATTGACTCATACCCAAAGTCCAACTAGTCCAGTATAGTGTCTCTGACAGTGGCCAACACCAGTTACCTCAAAAGAAGGTGTAAGAATCCTGCCTTCCATGAAGATTTCAGCCTAATCCCAGTGAGGGTGGGAGCTGGGATGTGTTTGTGTGTTCTGGGATAGGAGGATGAATGAGTTTGGGGTACAGTATATGTGTGTACTGAGGAGGGTGTTGCCTTACAGTGAATTTTTAGGGGGTCTGATCTGTCCCCCCTCTGATATCCTCTTTGCAACGCTCTGTTTGCAAGCATGCAGATGCATTGACAGGAAGCAGATGAGGATTGTTTCCTGCTCTTCTCCTTTTGCAAACCTGCCAGAGAATAACCTGGTGTGGGTCTGTGTGGGATTTCTGGGCTGGGGATGGGAGAGAGAGAGAGTGTGTGTGTCAGTGTGTGTATGTGAGAGAGATTTATATTTATCAACAAACCTGTGTAGAGGCAGCCACAAACACTCCTGCCCTCGAGGGGAGCAGGCGGCATCACTGCCACTTTCCCATCTCTCCTCCCTTCCTTCTTCATTTCTGCCTTTCCTTCCTCCTGGCCTCTGGAGAGAGGTGTGTAGGGGGGTGGCTGGTGGGGGAGGTGGCTGTAGTGTCTCTTTTGCTGTGCTATGGTAATAACTGTCCCTTCCCTCCCCCCTTCCAGCCCAACCTTCCTCCCCATCTGCTTTCTCCTCCTCTCGTTTGGTTCCAGGCAGGCAGCAGACAGACTGCATCATTTTTTGCACAGGCTGCAGCAGCAGCGGGGAGAGAGGGAGCAGGTGGAGAGTTCAGAGACTGCAGTGAAGCTGCCCTCGAGACATGGCGGATCAGTGCCTCTGAATAAGCAAAAAATCCCCAAGCTGCCTCCCCTCCCAGCCCCCGGTTCGCTGCGCTGCTGCTGACAGGTCAAGGAGAAGGAGAGAAGCGGCCAGAGGACAAATGGTGCTGCAGCCTTTTCTTTGATTTCCTCCCCTTCTTCTCCATGTTACATCTCTCTTCAGTGCTTCAGTCAGTGTAGCTGCTGTTGCTGCTAGTAGGAGCATCCAGGGACAGTGCCGTCCATCCCTCCCTTCCCCCACCCCCACCCCCTCTCCATCTCTCTGTCCATCCATCCATCCATCCATCCATCCATCCATCCACAAGGGCTATGGCTGCAGAAGAGGTATTGCAGACAGTGGATCACTATAAGACTGAGATCGAAAGGCTGACTAAGGAGCTCACCGAAACAACCCACGAAAAGATCCAGGCAGCTGAATATGGGCTGGTGGTGCTGGAGGAAAAACTCACCCTGAAGCAGCAATATGACGAGCTGGAGGCTGACTATGATTGCCTTAAACAGGAGCTGGAGCAGCTGAGAGAGGTGAGTTAGCTGATGCTTTTCTCTCCCCCCCCCCTCTCTCCCGAATAAACCCCATGCACTAAACAAAACGAAATAATGAAAGGTGCCTAAGGAGCTCTTCTTACTGTTGCCCTCCGTGTTAATCTACCTGAGCCCGTTGATCAGACATGGAAGCAAAAATGGCCTTGTGGAGAATGTGTGTAAAGAACCCTGGAGGCATGAATTTATGAGATGGGGAGGAGTGATTTATTTCAGGGCTCAAGAGTCAGCAATGACTGTAGAGTTTAAGAGTGGATTATATGACGTTTTAAACCGATGGCTACTTAAGATGCCAATGATACATAGGCATTGCCCTAACCTGTGTAGTAAGATAGCAATTGGGAACCACAACTTCTAATAGCAGACATTTGCAGCACTGGGAAATATTTCAGTCATACCTGAATGTTTGGCCCTTATTTAAAGTGAAACCTGGACAATTGTGTATATAACATTTTGGTGATATGTATATTGTATACAGCATATTGTAATATGTGGAAAGAGAGACACCTTTATATACATTTGGGGGGCAGCCTCTCATTCAGGAGGGGCAAAGCAGCCAGAAGATAGTTATGAGATCACACTAATCAGTGAAAATTCAACTTCTAGCTCATCCTTAAAGAATGAAGTATTTGATCTGATACATATTTTTGGAGTGTCTTTCAGCTGAGTTTGTATAACATGGAAAGTATAATTATGAGTGTTACACATAACCTTTTATCATGTAACCTTTTATTTATTCCTCACCTTTGGATGTCATCCTGCTGCCTATATTTATCATTAAGAGCAGTAACAAAGATTCATACAATGAGCATACACTCCATCTATGATAGTGTGTGTTTGCATATCCAGTATTATCCTATTTAATCGCTAAATTTTAAAATGTTCTGATCTTTGTATATAAAGACAGAGCAAATTAATTTGCACACAAAAATTACATTGATGTAATTAAGTAAACCTTTGGAGAAGAGGAGGAAACATATAAGAATGATCTTTTTTGAAAATTTAAAGTAATGTTTTTCTTCTGTAAAATTATATTGCCATTTATAATCAAATATAGGGAAGATCTATTCAGTGAGAAACAATGAACTCGATATTTCTCATTGAGAACAGTAATTTGTTGACTATAAACAACAAAATATCTACATATGTGTTTGGAGACTGTATGCACTTGTATAAATATTTGTTTATACATGCAAAAGTTTTGTTTTACCTCCTGATAAATGTGATAAGTTAAATACTTTGTTCCAGTGACCAGGATAGTTTTCAGAAATAATATTTTCGTAACAAAGTTTTCTGATTTGCTGTGTTGCACACACTCATGCGCTTATTAAGCTCTTGTATAAAAGGTAGAGCTGATGTTTTCCTCCAAAACTCGCTGGTCCAGTGCAGTGGGCTCCGGATTTGAAACCAGTGACCTCAGCTTCAGGGTTTGGGATGGGTAACTTGCACTGTCATGAGGGCTGAGCTGGTAAAAGTGGTCCTGCAGTAAAAGGGAACTATAACTAAGGTGCAATTATAAAATGTAACTGATAAGAAAAAAGAGATCTAAGTAACAGGATCTGGCGGTGATCTTCTCAAAGCAGTGTACATCAGTGCTGATCAGGAACTACTGAGGACACGGGGTTGGGCATTACCACAGGGGCAATGGTTAATACAAGAAATTAGATTAAATATGAAAAAATTAAACTTGAGCAATTATTCAGCCCCTGATGTCTGTGTTGACAAGATTTTTTGACATTAGAAAACCTGTAGGCATAAATTCTGTTCTGATTTACCCCCCACTGAAGTCTATGGGATTGCACGGGGTGCATATCAGCACAGAATTGAGACCACAGAACCAAATACTTGGCTCTGGACAGGAAATAATCATTGAGGGAGGAAGGGGAAGAATCCTTTTGCTCCCTGGACATGAAATGGCAGAGAAACCATTCCACAGTTGCTAATTGAGTTCCAGGTTCCTGGCCCTCTCTGGCCTATGTATCAATTCTAGAGAGGAGAGCGACTCCCCTGAGCTGTACATCGTGGTGTACAGGGCATTTAAACTTTCTCAACAGGCTCCCAGAATTCTGTTCGTCCTCTCACTCCCTGCAGGAGAGCCACTGATTTTGTTACATATAAGTAAAGTCCTACACGGATACAAAATTTGTATCCACATCCGATCCACGATCTACAAACACGGTCCATGGATATCCGCATCCGCAGAAGTAAAGCGGGTATCCGCATCTGCAGAAATAAAGCGGGTATCCGCATCCACAGATATAAAGCAGGTATCCGCAGATTTGCAGGACTCTACGTATAAGGCCCTCTACACTTGTGAAGGCAGGATTCACCCCAAATCTGTCTGTCATTCTAATCTGCTTTTCTAATCTCATTTTTTAATACACCCATTGACACTATGGCCTGTGTGAACTTCAAAACTTCTCAAAATAAAAAATTATGTCTATCTGTTGATGTTGTAGAATTAGAATTCAGTCAGAGGTGGTCTAGTCAAACTGGTCTAAGGGATTTTGGTTGTATAGCTGCACGGCAGGAACCCCACAGGCACTCCCGGCTTTCTGCTGATGACAAGCCAAGATGCAGACTGTGACAAAGTGGGAATTTTCTGTCACATTTATATGAATCCTCAGTTTCCCTTTGCATTTGCGTTGTTACTCAATGGAGAGAAAAGTGTTAAGGCTGTGCTTGGGGGCAACGCAGGACATGAGGTGAGGGTGTTGCTTTGCTGCCTGGGCCACAGTGAATAGGATTGTTAAGGAACTGGCTGGAACCTGCTGAAAGTGATTCCATATCAATGCAGAATCCCAGCGAGACAATAGAAATCCCCAGTGACTTAAACATTGACACCTAGGAAACCACAACCAAGTCCCCAGCTCAGGAACAAAGAACTGATATGTGACCAGCAGAGGATAGAGTGTGGGCTTCTGGTTCTGGAGAAACGTGGCTGCTCTCTCCAGCGACTGACTAAGGTGGTCTGAGAGAGAAAGAGAGAGGCTGAAATTGAGTTTTCTACAGCTTGGCTGGTGAATTCCTCTGGCTTGACCAGAATGGACGGTGTTTTAACCTTTCTGTTTCTCTATGCTGACCTAAGGACTTCCAGTGCTGTGTTCCAGTGGACGAACAAATCCCACTCTGTTTTGAAAATGCTGCTTGGGTGTCCCTGCAAATGCTTGCCTTAGTCCCTGAAGAGTGTACAAGTCTTTAGCAGAAGTCTATCTCAGTTGGACATCCACCAGCACTGGGCAGAGCTCAGCAGATGCTCAGTCTAGGAGTGGTGAGGCTGTGTGACCTGCCCTGGCCTGAAGGAAGTGTAAGACTCCTTGGGGGTCTGCCACACTAAAGGGATTCCTCTAAGAGACTGATTAAAAGCTGGAGCATAGCACAGATCCTGTGGATCTGTGATACATGCAATGGAAAGAAGTAGGTAAGATTGAAGAAGAATGCTGTCAGACTTGCATTCAGTGCATCCTGATTGTGGCCCAGTATGTGAACCTTATTTCACTGGTGATCGGTTACTGACGTGTACAATACAACGAAAACTTAAAAAGGAGGAAAGTGTCCCATACTATTGTGTTAAACCAGTCTGTTCCTATACAGCAGTATGGACAGACAGAGTAGTGTTGTGGGCCTGAAGTCAGTTGCCCCAGTTCAGGCTCCCTCCAAAGCCTATGAAAAATAGCCTGTGTGTATCTTCTGAAACATGCACTACAGAGAGTATTTGGGGTGTGGGGTTGCACATGTAGGCAACTAAGACCTTTGACTAGGCAATGGTAGAAGTCAGTGATGGATTTAGAGTTAGTGGGGCCCTGTGCGCAGCTTCATTTTTGGGGGCCCCCCTCAGGACCCAGCCAAGAAAAAGAACGTTCTCTCTCCCCCTCCCCCGTTTTTCATTCTTTTTTTCATCCTCCTCCTCCTCCTCTATTAAAAGTAATGGGAAGTAAATGAAAATAAAGTGGGGTACCTTGATTGGGGCAGGGGGTTGGGGTGCAGGAGGGGGTCGGGCTCTAGGAGGGAGTTTGGGTGCTGGCTCTGGGCTGGGACAGGAGGTTAGGGGGTGGAGGGGGTACAGGGTTTGGGTCTGGGAGGGAGTTTGGGTACTGGGTGCAGGCTCTGGGCTGGGGAAGGGGGATGGGATGTGAGAGAAGGGCAGGGGGTGGCACTTACCTCGATTGGCACGGCTTCCAAAGCGATTGGCACCCCCCCCCTCCGGCAGCTTCCGGGAGTGGTGCAGCACGGAGGTAGGGAGGCAGAGCAGGCAGGGAGCTGCCTTAGCCCTGCTGCTGGCAAGTCTCTGCTTAGCCCTTGGGGCGAGGGGGGCAGCAGGTCTCCGTGCACTCCCCAGGGGCGCGCAGAGATGTGCCAGCAGCTGGCCACTTCCGGGAGCGGCGTGGGGCCACCAGCCACAGCATGCAGGCAGCCTGCCTGCCTGAGCCCTGCTGCACCTCTGGCCAGGACATGGGGGCCAGGGTATCAGATGAGATTTGTCCTGCATTTTGGGGGCTCCCCTGTTGTTGGGGGCCCCGTTCCACCACATAGTTTGTTTCAAGGTAAATCCACTCCTGGTTAGAAGTGAAACTCCCAACACAGATTATTTTGCTTCTACAAGAGTTAGCTGTGTCTGAAATCATTTGCACACTGGGATAAAATGTAGGTCTAGATTTGTACTGAAACAAGTATTCATTCAGTTAATGAATTATTTCATTATTATACCTTGCATTCTGCTATTAGCAACTCTTTGCACATTATCATTGATCAGACACACCTGTCACTTTAACCTTTGCCTCTAGTGGATGTGCCTCATTGGATGTAAGACACATACCACGAAGCTCAATCCTACCGTCCTTACACATTCAAAACTCCCCTCACTTCAAAGGGACTTTTCTATAGGACTGCCGTAGGAAGCCTCAAATGTGAAAGAATGAAATATTTTTCAGTATTATGGGTCAGTGAGATGGGAAAATAAATCCACGGTAGGGAGTAGCGGTGCAATCAATTGTAATGCATTACATTAAATATTAATTTCTGTACATATGATTTATGCTGTGCCACCATTAAAATACAAATCGCTGTGGTGGCCCTTGAAATTTCTTGTACAGTAGTTAAAATGGCCATGTTTTAAACAAAGAGTTTGGTGTTTTGAGGTGTCATGATGTTACATGATACAAAAGATGTGAGGCTGTAATCAATGACCTAATAGCAAACTTGACTTCCGGTAAGTGCAGTAGTTATTACATTAAGTCTGCCGTCCAGGTTTAAGAGCATTCAGTGGGAAGAAATGAGGAATCAATCAGCTATTATCCTTATGTTTTCCAAGTATTGGACCAATAAATAGGAAGGTGAAAAGAGAGATGCTGCTTTGCTGAGTTTACAGCTTTCAAGGTTGTAACATGCAGTTGTAATAGCTGTAGGTTTTAAGGAAGGATTGACAGAATAGTGTTGTAACAGTATGCCAAATTTCCATGAATTTTATCATTTTAAAAGCTCTTTTAGTTCTGTTGATTTTCCCCCCATCTTATAAATAATGTTTCTGTTCATCATTAGTTTACATTTCAAGTATAAAAACTGAATTTTAGGCTTGCAGTGGCAATGTCTTGCTTTTAGGCACCAAGTCAGCAAAAAGCAACAGAGGGTCCTGTGGCACCTTTAAGACTAACAGACGTATTGGAGTATAAGCTTTCGTGGGTGAATACCCACTTCATCAGATGCAAGTAATGGAAATTTCCAGAGGCAGGTATAAATCAGTATGGAGATAACGAGGTTAGTTCAATCAGGGAGGGTGAGGTGCTCTGCTAGCAGTTGAGGTGTGAACACCAAGGGAGGAGAAACTGCTTCTGTAGTTGGATAGCCATTCACAGTCTTTGTTTAATCCTGATCTGATAGTTTCAAATTTGCAAATGAACTGGAGCTCAGCAGTTTCTCTTTGGAGTCTGGTCCTGAAGTTTTTTTTTGCTGTAAGATGGCTACCTTTACATCAGCTATTGTGTGGCCAGGGAGGTTGAAGTGTTCTCCTACAGGTTTTTGTATATTGCCATTCCTGATATCTGACTTGTGTCCATTTATCCTCTTGCGTAGTGACTGTCCAGTTTGGCCAATATACATAGCAGAGGGGCATTGCTGGCACATGATGGCATATATAACATTGGTGGAAGTGCAGGTGAATGAGCCGGTGATGTTGTAGCTGATCTGGTTATGTCCTGTGATGATGTTGCTGGTGTAGATATGTGGGCAGAGTTGGCATCGAGGTTTGTTGCATGGGTTGGTTCCTGAGTTAGAATTGTTATGGTGCGGTGCGTGGTTGCTGGTGAGAATATGCTTAAGGTTGGCGGGTTGTCTATGGGTGAGGACTGGCCTGCCTCCCAAGGTCTGTGAAAGTGAGGAATCATTGTCCAGGATGGGTTAGATCTACAACCCAGTTGTGGCCGAAAGTAACAATTTGTGTAAATTTATCAGAGTAAGATTAGGAAAATTCTCAAAGTCAAATACACAGGTTAAATCAGCACCTGGGTAGCTTTTATTTACACTGTGCCACTGGCATTTGGAAGAAAATATTCACATTGGGTATATCTACAGTGCAGTTAAATGCCCACAGCTGACCTGTGCCAGTTGAGTCGGGTTTGCGGGGCTCAGGCTAAGAAGCTATTTAATTGCGGAGTAGACTCTTGGGCTTGGTCTGCAGTCTGAGCTCTGGGACTGTCCCACCTCAAGGCCCTAGAGCCTGGGCTCCAGCCCAAGTCCAAACCTTTACACTGCAGTTAAACAGCCCCGTAGCCCAAGTCCCATGAGTCTGAGTCAGTGGGCATGGGCCAGCTGTGGGTTTTTAATTACAGTGTAGACATGCCACTAATTTCTGGCATTGTCTACGGAGGGACCAACACTTCTTGAACAACTTTTCAAGTGGGCACAAACATCCTTGTTCTTCGGCATCCTACTTCCTGGCCTGTTTTTCTACCAGGCTCTTCTTTAGCATATTTTTTATGTACATTGTGAAACTGACTTTCCATTGGTTTATGAATTCCCTTGTGTCCAAGAGCAGTTCTGCAATGCAAGACTCTGTTTCAATCTCACCCCTGCTATCGAATTTCTCTCAATTTCTCATTGTTATCAGGCAAGTTGGTGTAATGCTTAGTTACCAACAACATTGCACTACACACTTCTTCTGTTGGGTTGGATAGCTGTTACATTTCTAATGGCAGGTTTGGGGTTTTTTTAAATCCATTAATTTATGTTGAATTGTCTTTTATTTGTGGAATACCCATCTTTTCCTTGTTTTCCTTTCTCATCTCTTTTTAACCTCAATAAAACAAAAACTTAAATGGAGGATAGGAGGAGGAAGATTTTCCTTTTTTAGGAGGAATTGATATTGGATGAAATGTAAGTGTGACGTTGGGCAGTCTATATGGTTTTATAAAAACTTGATAAGTCAATATAATGTAACTGAGACAGTTTTAGAGAAAATATGGTAATAAGCGAATGTAAGTAACTGGGATATGCCTCATGCAAAAGGTCTCTTGTAAGGTATCATTACAAAGCTTATAATCTACTGAGTGTGATCATCTGATTTGTATAAATGTACCACTCTTGTATCTAAAACTAGAAATATAAAATGTAACTCTGAGGGCCTATTGTAATTGTGTAAAGTGTGGACCATTAATGATGGTTTGGAATCTTGATGACTCCCATTGTCTGCAGATGGCTGTATTTACCTGTGAGTCTTCCTGTATATGTGTGTGCTGGCAAGTGAGTAATGAAGTCTTGCAGTGACATGTGATCATGTCACCTGAACTGGAATCCATCTTTAACCTGGTGCTTTTCCAGTGAGGGGGGGTGGAAACCCAGAGAGACAAAGAGTTCCCGCCTTATGCAAAAGATATATAAAGGGGGGAAGAGAACAGAGAGGGAGAGGAGCCATCATGAAGAATCCCCTAGCTACCACCTGAGCTGCAACAAGAGCTGTACCAGGGGAAAGAATTGTGCCCAGGCCTGGAAGGTGTCCAGTCTGAGAAAAACTTACTGAAGCATCTCTGAGGGTGAGATTATCTGTATTTAGTTTGATTAGGCATAGATTTGCGCATTTTATTTTATTTTGCTTGGTGACTTACTTTGTTCTGTCTGTTACTACTTTGAACCACTTAAATCCTACTGTCTGTATTTAATAAAATCACTTTTTATTTAGTAATTTACTCAGAGTATGTATTAATACCTGGGGAAGCAAACAACTGTGCATATCTCTCTATCAGTGTTATAGAGGGCGAACAATTTATGAGTTTGCCCTGCATAAACTTTATGCAGGGTAAAACGGATTTATCTGGATTTAGACCCCATTGGGAGTTGGGCATCTGAGTGCTAAAGACAAGCACACTACTGCGAGCTGTTTTCAGGTAAACTTGCAGCTTTGGGACAAGTGATTCAGACCCTGGGTCTGTGTCTGGAGCCAGACGGGAGTGTCTGGCTCAGCAAGACAGGGTGCTGGAGTCCTGAGCTGGCAGGGAAAACAGGAGCAGGGGTAGTCTTTGCACATCTGGTGGCAGCTCCCAAGGGGGTTTCTGTGATCCAACCCGTCACAGTAAGTGCCTGCGCTTTCCCTTTGTCCCCTTCCCCAGGAGTTTGTACAATATTTGCACCAGTCGTAACAGAGGAATATGAGAGGGATACAAGTAATTGTGTGTTCTATTAAACCAATCAGTTCCTTTGAACTAGCTACCCATGGAAGTAGTTAGAACTGTTTAGTGGGTGAAAAAGAGCTAGCCCATGACTTAGGGCTTTAATTTTTTTTCTAATTGGGGACTCTCCTCATCCACTTCTCAGTGTGTATATGTGTGTGTGTGTGGGGGGGGGAGGATTAAAATATTTTTAGGAGGCAGACTTTATTTCTGAGCTTCTTTCACCATCAAACTTAACACAATTTGGAAGTCAAAAGAAACAGCAATACAATCTCCACCCTAACTGAAAAGTACTGGGACAAATCCATCCCTGGTGAAAGTCCATTGACATTGTGGGAGAATAGGCCTGGCCGGCTTCCCTTGTACTGATCAGGACACCGGCTTAGACTCGCCTTACAGGCTGCAAGCCTGAACCAGGCTAAGTGTCACGTTCTCTGCCAATATCGGTCAAGGGTTCTGACCAGAGGAGGGATGGGGACCAAGGAGGGAGAAGTGGAAAGCCCCAGCAGCAGCAATAATAGTGTGTGTGTTTATGCCTAGTGAAATATAATAACCGCCTGTGTGACTGATGAAATAGAATAACCGCTTGTGTAAAGTAATAAGTAAGGCTGTAACTAATTAAACTGACTAATCATATCTCCCCATTTACATGCCCCAAACCCCCCTTCTTCAAGTGCATGAACTCCCTTTTCGTAAACTGCACCCTGACTGGAACATTTGCACAATAGGCACCCCAAATTAAGTAAGATAATATCGGTAACGGAAACCACCAAGAACCCCTCTCCTCAATTTGCACCCTATTCTGGGAAGATTGCAAAAAGGGTGCCGGGAAGGGAGGAGGGGTGCCGGGAAGGGCAGAAAGACCCTAACTCTCCTATTCCTGTAAATGATGTGTAATGTGTAAAATGTTTGTGATTTTCGGCTTTAAAAAGGCAAAGTGTACTCCAATCGGGGGAGTGGTTTCTAACTGCTACCCCCAACGCATTGGTGTGTATTGCAATAAACGGGCCTCAGGCTTGAGTCTCTGATCAAAATGATGCGTGGGTGACTTTTTCCACGACAACATTAGTAGAGTTCTACCATGGCTGAATTTAGTTCATTCTTTTATGCTTTTTTCTCCATCTCTCTCCTTGCTCATGTCTAGGATAATACTTGGAACATTTTGTTCCTCCTCACCACCTTTTCATTCTCAAATTGCTTTTGACTCCTGCCTCTGTAGCATTCTCTGCTCCTCTTCACCTCCCCTTTCTTTGTTCTCTGCTCTACATCTAAGATGGACTGTCTGCAGCAGGCTACATTCACACCCCAGCTTCCCCCAAACTAATTGTTTGTGTAGACAAGCCCCGTGTCACTTAACCTCTTTTGCATTCACACCCCAGTTTGCCTCCAAGTAATTGTTACAGATAAACCTCAGGTGAAGGCTTTGTAGTAATTTGCTGGCTGATCTGGGAATAATACCCCAGTGAACTCTGGCTCCCAATCTCATGCTTAATCTGGGATGCTTAAAATCTCATGCCCAGTTTGAGCCCCTGTGACTTGTTTTATTCATTTATTAAGAATTCAAAGTAGTCACTGAATTATCATTTGTATCGTTGATATCTTGGATACATAAAGACAAGAATTTTTCTTTCACACATTGAAGATTTCTCAGTGTTTTACAAAGCAGTAAAGAATTACAGTATACCGTTCTGAGTAAACCTGAAAGGTATGTGCCCTGAGCAATAACAGGTGTACACAGCTTTGGATATAAACCTTGATGTTGAGAGAATGTATTGGTCAGGAGATTTGGGTTATCTTTTAATCTTTCTGAAAATGTAGTGGGATAGAGACATACAGAAAAGATTTCATTTTAACACCTCACCTGAAGAATGGCCTCTCTTAACAATGTACCGTCCTTTCAGTACTGCACATCAGTAGAACTGAAGACCTGGGATGAAATCCTGGCCCCATTGAAGTCAATGACAAAACACCTATTGATTTAAGTGGGGCCAGGATTCTTACGCACTCTTAGTAGAACATGAACATTATATATTGTCACTTTTGGTTCCTTCCCACCAAAAAAACAAAACAAAAAACAAAGAAGGGGTAACAAAGATCCCACCCTTGAGCACCTCTCTGTTGTGGGTCACCAAGATATGGCTCCAGTCTTCCTGACTCTTTGTATAATATACAGTAAGGACAGTTATTTCACATAGGAATAGTCTGATGGGCAGGAGTGCCGCCATCTTTTCTGTCGCCCTAGGTGGCAGAAGGTCCTGCCCCGAAATGCTGCCCCCACAGAGGCAGCGGAAGGTCCCGCCACCAAAATACCGCTGCGGTTGCCACCCCCAAAATTGTAGCACCCTAGGCGATCGGCTAGGTTGCCTAATGGGTTGCGCCGGCCCTGCTGATGGGTTAGTCCTCAAACAGCACTGACTGCCTTTGGGACTGATGCTGCCACGTGCTGAGGGCCCTCTAATTTCACTGACTTCCTGGGAAGGTGAAAGCACTCAGCAACTCTTGGGAGGAGTGCAGTGCTTTGAAGGTTTGCACTCATCAGGTATTAGATAATTTCTTATCTTCTCTAGAATTTAGAGGCTGGTGGTTGTCCATTTGGTTAACAAAAAAATCATAATTTTAAAACTTTTCCTTTGCTTCACTCAATACAGAGCCAAATACTATTCTCAGTTGCATACTGTAGGTGTAAATCTGGAGTAACACCACTTAGGATGTTGGTGTTACTCCAGATTTACACCTGTGCAACTGAAACTGGCTGGATTTGATGTCAAATGGTGATCTTTGGAATTTCCAGAACATTCAGTAAAGTCCCTCTTAAAGTTTTAGGCCAAAATTTTTCAAATCTTGGGGCCTAAAAGTGAGGTACGTAAAATCTGTCTTTAGTCACCTACACAGAAGAAGCTGTTTTTTTTTTTGTTAGAGGTGCTGAGCAATCCCAGCTCCCACTGACGTCAATGTGGCCTTCATTTGCTCACCCACTTTGGAATATAGGTCACTTCTATTTGGATGCCTACAAGTAGGTTTAAGAGCACAACTTTAAGGCACCTAAATACCACCGTTTTTCATAAAAGGATAGAGTGGGTATTTGTAGTGTAGTGGCTCTTAACTGTTCCCGACTACTACCCCTTTCAGGAGTCTGATTTGTCTTGCGTACCCCCAAGTTACCCCTCACTTAAAAACTATTTGCTTACAAAATCAGACATAAAAATACAAAAGTGTCATAGCCACTATTACTGAAAAAGGCTTACTTTCTCATTCTTACCATATCATTCTAAAATAAATCAACTGGAAATATAAATATTGTACTTACATGTCAGTATACAGTATGTAGAGCAGTATAAACAAGTCATTGTCTGTATGAAATTTTAGTTTGTACTGACTTCGCTAGTCCTTTTTATGTAGTCTGTTGTAAAAGTAGGCAAATATCTAGATGAGTTGATGTACCCTCTGGAAGACCTCTGTGTACCCCCGGGGTACACGTATCCCTTGTTGAGAACCACCGCTGTAGATCATGACAGGTTCAGAGTACCCTAACTTTTCCCCCTTCTTCTGTGCAGTACAGTGACTCAGTATACAAGGAGGGAGGAAATGAAATGCCATCCATAACAGACCACTGGCACTCAGCGTTTCAAAAGTACTTTACAATCATACTCTGGGCTATGACTGGTTAGCTTTACAGCCCTTCCTATATTTTGTTGCTCTTTTGGTTTGCATTTGTAGTAGATATTAACCTCAGATGAACCTCTCCCCCCGCCTCCTCCTGACTCTCTTAGCAAGTAAAATGAGGAGGAGGGCCTTGCTGGGGAGTTGGTGCATCATTTATCTATATTTAATAGGAAAAGCTAATGTTGCATGACTATTTTTGTGTGGAGCCCTCGCTGAAGGGATCATAGGGATTGCAGTGAGCAAGATGGACCTTGGCAGTAAGATGTCCCATTGGAATTGAAATGCCAGGAGAATAAGGCCTCCCAGAGCCAGCACAGAGCACAGAGCCTGCATACCGATGACACTTGCTATTTTGCTGCTTCCCTGGGATCTGCTTGTTTTCCTGCTCAATCCATTCAGAAGAAGTTTGGGGGGGAAGGGCGGGTGGGAGTGGGATGGGACCCTGCACCCTCCCCCAAAGTGATTTATGGGAAATCCACAAGGAGATCCTTTGTGGGGATTTTCTCCCGCTGGCCTTTACTCTGGTATTTCCATGGGAGTATTGTCTTATTCAAACTAAGAAACCTCTACTTCAAGTGGTTTATCAGCCTTCCTTAGTGGAAAGTAATCACATTTTTATCTGTAACTACTTGGAAAACAGTCAGAAATCTGATACATAGAACCTTTAAGAGACTGCAATTCAATTCTTTGTGCCCTCTGTAAAGAATGGAATTGCAGCTTTGAAGTGACAGGAAGATTATGAATACCCAAGTGTCTACGGCAGGAGCGGCCTTGGATGCAGAGGGAAAGCCAGAGGGAGTGAGTCAGCATGACCTTGGTTGCTGCCAGAGTGATGGCTAATGCACACAGCCTGAACAATGGTTGCCATTGGTAGGGTGCTTTAGCAGGAAGTGCCTGCCGTGATATAAAACACACTGGACTAAGCCCTGATGAAAAAGCAGGCTATGTGTTTGACTGGTGAAAGGGACAAAGAGGACTACACTGGTAGTGAGAAACTACCTCAGCATAATACTGAAGTCTGTCATTCCTAACACTATCTTTTACTTGTAGTAGCTACAATGATTTCATATTGCAGGCTGCACTGTTTTAAAAAGCAAGCCAAAGTACTGTATGGATCACCAAATTTCATTCCCCCTCCTGGGCTGTCAGCAATGTCGGCTGTACTTATTGTGTATTCATATTTACTTGTATTAAAGTAGAACCTAGAGGCACTGACACTCTACAGTGCCTAGCACAATATGGTTCAAATAAATGAGAGACGGTCCCTGCCCCAGTGAGCTTACAATCTAAATTGACAAGACAGGCAAAGGAAATAATATTATCCCCATTTTACAGATGGGGAACTCAGGCACAGGGCGGTCAAACAGTTTAGCCAAGGTCACACAGGAGGAAGTCTGTGCAGGAGTCAGGAATTGAACCCTCTTGACCCCTAGTCCAGTGCCTTAATCACAAGACCTGCCCCCTCCCTTCCTCGACTCTAAAAACTGAATGAAGGATCAGGGTGAAAACCGTCTGAAGGAAAATTTCCCTTGCAAAAAAAGATTTTTGGTTTCTTGATCCATTGTCTGTCAACATTTGTGTGTTAGAAGTATCAGCGCAGTCATGAAAAACTTTCACTGATTCCCCATCTATGTCTATAGCTACTGCAGAATTACTTTCCTCTTCCAAAAGGCCTTTTGTTGTCATTCACCCATCTCCCTTTGCGATCTCATCTCTCTCTTCCCCCATTTGTCCCTTCTGCTCTGCCACTTCTTTTCTTCATTCTATCCTCTTTTTTTCCATTAGAGGTTGACCCTTTCCTGCTGCCATTCCAGGCTTTTGTAGCAGTCTACCCATCTCTTTTCTTCTTACATTCTCTTGATGTCTTTCCAAAACACCTCCAAACACTCCTCTTCTTTGCTATGAATGGGAACCTCACATTGGCATTTGCTATTAACTAGGGCTGGTTGCAGTTTTTCCACTGAAATTGGTTTTCAATGGAAAATAGAGGGTACGGGAGTTGACTAAATGAAATTTTTTTGCAGAAAATGTGTGCTTTCTACAGAAAAATTGGACTTTTGGCCAAAAAAACATTTGGGCCAAAGTCTTTAGGTGTTGGGTTTTTTTTTGACAAAGTCTAAGTTATTCTGTGGGGGGAAATATATTCCAACCAACTCTCCTATTGTCAAGATTTTGTGCCTCTCCCTGTCTGCTGTCGCCGTCTAATCTCATATTCGCTCCCACGACAAAGTTTCCATTGTTGTAACGCTATGTGTTAAAAAAATTAGCTTGCAATTGTTTATTGTGTGGAGTTCTGAAACGTGGGATGCTCTTTGTAGTTGTGGTATTTGAGAAATGTACATTTAATCTCTGACCCTGCAAGACGCGAGCCTCTGCAGTTCCAATACCTCACAGGAGGCATTCGACATCATCCAGGATCAGGTCCTTGTTGTGGAGCTATTCACAGTGGGTAGGGTTACAATGGAACATGGAAGAGAGCCTTCGAGGAGTAGTGGATAGGGCCTTGGGCTGGGAATCAGGAGCTCTATCACTGACCTGCTGTTTGACCTTGGGCAAGTCACTTCCTCCTGGGCAGTACAATGACAGGATGTGATTACTGCTTGTGTAGATATGCCAGAGCTATAGCTCAGGTTTTGAAGCAGTGACGCTGCAGCAGCACAGACTCGAGCATCGGCTAACTGCTTAAGTAGCCAGGTTTCCAGGTGGGCGCAGACAACCCATGCTGAGGCCTTTGCTGTCGTGTGCTTCACACCCCCTGGGATTGCAACAGACCTTGGCCTGACAGCAGTATAACCATACCGTTTGACCTCCCACCCTTTGTATGTCTTGTCTGTTTAAATTGTAAAGTCTTTGGGACACAGGACTGTCCATTTCTATATATTGGTACTAAAGCTAGCATAGGGAGGCCGCCACCGTGATTGGGACCTCTAAGCCCTATTGCAAAGATTTTGACAGTCGGGGTTGGCAATATTGAACACATTAAATTGCTCCTCAAAAGGAACAGTTACATTTTTGATTTCTTCATACCTGTAAGGTTCTATGAGGTGACAATTGATGTATGTTAATACCTTTTAAACATAATGCAAAATATTGATTCTAATATCTTCATTTTTGTATTCCAATGCTGCATGTAATGGTCAGGAGAGGCATAGATTCTAAGGACGGAAGAGATCATTGTGATAATCTAATCTAACATACTGTATACACAGTCCACAGAACTTCCCTGAATTAATTCCTGTATGAATTAGAACATATCTTTTAGAAAAATAATCTAAGCTTGATTTAAAAATGGCCAGTGATGGGGAATATATCACCACTCCTGGTAAATTGTTCTAATGATAATAATAATTGTTCTACCTTCACTATTAAAAATGTGCCCCTTATCTATAGTCTGAATTTGTCTAGCTTCAACTTTCAGCCACTAGATCTTGTGATACCTTTTTGTCTGCTAGATTCTATTATCAAATAGTCGTTCCCCATGTAAACACTTATTAACTGTGATCAAGTCACCCCTTAACCTTTCCTTAAGCTAAAGAGACCATAGGTGCCAACTTCGTGAGTGCTCTGGGGCTGGAGCATTCATGGGGAAAAATTAGTGGGTGTTCTGCACCAACCGGCAGCCAAGCTCTGCTCACCCCCCACCCAACCTCCTCCTCCTCCCGCTCCCCTGAATGTGCCGCATCCCCGTTGCTCCACCTACCTCCCAGCATTTCCCGCCCGGCCGCTGCCAAACAGCTGTTTGGCAGCGTTAGCACGCTCCGGGGCGGGGGGAGGAGAGGGAACATGGCATGCTCTGGGGAGGAGGCGGGGCCTGGGTGGGGATTTGGGTAAGGAGTTGGAATATTGGCAGGGAGAGGGCGGAGTTGGGGCGGGGACTTTGGGGAATGGGGTTGGGGCAGGGGTGGAAAGAGCGGGGGCAGAGGCAGGGGCTCATAGCAGGGGTGGAGTGGGGGCGGGGCCAAGGACAGACGGGGGGGGGGTTGAGCACCCACGGGAAAGAGGGGAAGTCGGCGCCTATGAAAGAGAGTGGGTTCCTGGAGTCTATTCCTGTAAGGCATGTTTTCCAATCTTTTAATCATTCTTGAGGCTTTCTCTGAACCCTCTCCAATTTATCACTATCCTTCTTGAATTGTGGACACCAGAACTGGACACAGTATTCCATTCCAGTAGTGGTTGCACCAGTGCCAAACCCAGAGGTGTGTATATATATACATAAGATCACATTAGTCCTTTTGGCCCCTGTGTTGCACTGGAGGAGATGTTCATAGATTATCCACCACAACCTCCAAATCTTTTTGAGTTACTGCTTCCCAGGACAGAATCCCTTATCCTGTAAGTATGGCCTATATTATTAATTCCTAGATATATACATTTACATTTAGCCATATTAAAATGCATATTGCTTGTTTGCACCCAGTTTACCAAGTGATCCAGATTGCTGATCCAGATCAATGATTTTTAAAAAATCAGATTTTTGTATATATATATATTTTTTTTTCTTATTTAAATTAAATTCCAGTTTATTGTTTAAAAATAAAACTATTTAAAATTAAATTTTAAGTTGACAACCTCTGGTAAGGCCTAAAATTACTATAATCTGTTAAATATTTTAAATTAAATATAAAAATAATATTATGTAGTACATGTTGGTGGACAAGTTTGAAAGAAACTCAAAAGACCAAACTGGTCGAAGTCACTGGCCAAGTACCTGGAACCAGAGTCTGTTGACGTGCTAACCCAGCCTTTGACAGCAGTAGCCTCTTCTGCAGGTTCAGAGAGAATTTTTTTTTTCATTTCAGTTTATTTAACTAGTTCAGCTCAGTGACTACTTCATTCAAAGTTAAGAAACTTAATGAAAGTTGAAAAAGCAGGAAGGCTTGCTTTCCCCCCTGCCATTCTATAGATAAAATCTAGTTGCGGGAGGATGGGATCTACTAAAATCTTGACGGGCATGTTGACCAGAAACAGTCAGTTCAATACACTAACTGTAGATTGTACTTCCTTTGTTTTATTAATCAGTTCATTTTAAAAGCAAAACATGTTTTGATAGCTTTTTTTTCTTAGGTATCTAGCACATTTAATGTGGTTTTATTTAATTAAAAATGCTGTTTTTGCATTTTAATTGATTTTGAATTTGCATCCAAATACAGCTGGAGACAAATCACAAGTAAAAAAATTATTCATCACCTATCAGTAACCATTTTCTAACAGAAGAAAAATTGTAAAAATTAAGAATCTGAATAAAAAAGGGGGGAGGGATTAGCTCAGTGGTTTGAACATTGGCCTGCTAAACCCAGGGCTGTGAGTTCAATCCTTGAAGGGGCCACTTAGGGATCTGGGACAAAATCAGTACTTGGTCCTGCTAGTGAAGGCGGGGGGCTGGACTCAATGACCTTTCAGGGTCCCTTCCAGTTCTAGGAGATAGGTATATCTCCATATATTAAGCTGCATAACTCCCTAAATAAATGCATATAGCTCCAGTGTTAGCAAAAAAAGAAACAGCAAATTTAGTGTAAAGGCTATATTTAGTTGCAATTCAACATGTTAATGGTTGCCAGTCTGTCTTTAAGAAAATAACTAAAAAGCATAAATGCAAAATACAATTCAAATTTATTATTTTAATCAAAGTTTCTAGCTTGCTGATTTAAATGATGATTACATTCTTTAGATTTAAAATCTATGATTACAATTTATTTGATTTAAATCAGTCCTCTTTTGATCGCTCTGAATCAGTGACCTGTCCTCCTCCATTATTTATCACTCCCCCAGTCTTTGCCATGGGTGGCATGTGACTCCTGCATTTGGGGAGGAGTCCCCTGGCCTCTTTTGTACCCGCCTCCCATGATCTTTGTCATCTGTGAACTTTATCAGTGATGACTTTGTTTTCTTCCAAGTTATTGCTAAAAGTATGAAATAACATTGCACCAAGAACTAATCCCTGTGTGATCCCACCCATTTGATGATGATTCCTCACTTACAATTACATTTTGAGACCTGTCAGTTACAGTTTTTAATCCACTTGATGTGTACGTTGTTAATTTTGTATAGTTCTACTTCTTTAATCAAAATGTCATGCAGTACCAAGTTGTATATCTAAATATATTACATCAACATTATTAATTTAATCAATCAAACTTGTAATCTCATCCAAAAAAGATAGAAAGATACTTTGAGAGGATCTATTTTCCATAAAACCACGTTGATTAGCCTTAATTATATTACCCTCCATTAATTATTTTTTGCTTTACAAAAAATACACTAGATTGCAGTGGATGTGGAATTGCAGCATTACTTTTACTAAAGCAGTTATTCACAGACTTTATTGGTTCAGATACCACTTTCTTAGAATATTGATGTTTGAAGTACCACCTGCTAATTTATCCTTGTTGAAACATGGTGATTTGTAGAAACTGAAACTTTTCATGGAAGAGTTTTAGTTTCAACTGAACTTTCATTGGGAAATGTTTCTGAAGTCTAGACTAGAATTTCTAGTCAAAACCAGAGCGAGACGCATCCCAGAATAACCTGATAGTTAGGAAAACAACAAAGAGTCTGGTGGCACCTTAAAGACTAACAGATTTATTTGGGCATAAGCTTTCGTGAGTAAAAACCTCACTTCTTCGGATGCATAGAGTGAAAGCATCCGAAGAAGTGAGGTTTTTACTCACGAAAGCTTATGCCCAAATAAATCTGTTAGTCTTTAAGGTGCCACCAGACTCTTTGTTGTTTTCCTAACTATCAGGTTATTCTGGGATGCGTCTCGCTCTGGTTTTGACTAGAAATTCTAGTCTAGACTTCAGAAACATTTCCCAATGAAAGTTCAGTTGAAACTAAAACTCTTCCAT